>NC_056739.1:1611005812-1611110812 GCF_019279795.1 Protopterus annectens | reverse complement strand
TATATATATATATATATATATACATACATATATATATATATATATATATATATATATATATATATATATATATATATATATCTATATATATGTTGTGTCTTTCGGCTTTCGGTTAGGGGTCACCACAGTGGAACTCCGGTCCGCTACTGATTGGCAGTACATTTTCACATGCCGAGTTGCCAGCTCTGACACACAACCTTCAACGAAGGAACAACAACAACTATATATATATATATATATATATATATATATATATATATATATATATATATATATATGTAGAAATCAGGCCACTATATCTGTAAAACCTAGCAAAATACTACAAGAAATCATTATGCTTTGATTTGCTTTTTGTTTTTGTACTAAGACGCACAACAAACAGAGATATAATAGTACACTTACTTAATTACACAGTTGTAGAAATCTGATATTGCCTTATCCTTTCTGCTGCATACTTGTAGAAGGATGTTATTCCTGAATCTGGTCCAAGCACAATCATTTCATGTTTTGAACTGTTACTTTACTTCACTATAGAACAATTTCTGCAACAGAATATTGAGTAGCACCACTGGAGGACACAAAACATGCAGACAAAATATATTTGTTGCTCCACTTTAGAATAGTCCTTTGGGAAAAAAATGAAATGTAAAAAGAAACCAAAGTAGGTCAGTTTAAGAACTATGCATTGGGGATTTTAACAGACCAAAGAACATCTATTGTGAGGAAAGTACCTGTGTAAGGCACAGCTTAGCAGATGATGATGGGTGAGGTGATTAACAAGAAACAGAAAGTAGCACATGTCATTAAATACAATGTCCCACTTACCGATGTCACTTTTAGAATTCGGTCATTACGTACAGCTAATAAGCAGGGTACCTTGTGCAACTGTCCTCATAAGCCTAAGGCTAAAATTATACTAAATTCTGCAAGACCAAGCCTGTACTAATGTCATTTACAGATGTCAGAAATAAAGAGAAGAGCATCTATTGTAGAAGAAGAGGTAAATATAATGTAGAGGAAAAGGTAGTTTTAAGTATCAGAAGGGTATACCAGCTTTCCAGCTATATACCAACAGTGCATTATACAACCCATTATTACAAGCAGCTCAGTATTAAGAACATAATGGGAACAGCCTAAGATTTGGTTAGTGTCTCAAATCAGTTAATAGTAAAGAACCAATTTCTTCAGTCCCTGGACCTCAAAGTAAGATTAAGCTGGCTGCAGCAGTCAGAGCAAGCTGCCATCTCTCTAGGAATCTTTATGATGCCTTAATCTAATGTCTTAATCTAATGTCTGTCATCCACCGTTATGTACCAGCTTCGCAGTCACTGAGCATAGTGACAACAGTGACTCAGTCCCCTTCATTAACATTGACAGTATTACAGATCCTGAGTGACCACTATGGGCAGAAGAAACGTCTGCTTATCCAATGTAAAGCTAAACATCAGGTTTGTAAGTTCAGTCTATGATAATCTGCTCACATATACTATACCATCATTTATCCACAGTAAACAGGTGATGCACTGTTTTCACTTCCAGTGTGGTTGTCATATGTAATAAAAATGTTCACATTTGTATGCTGAAGTTACCATACAAGAATGATTAATTTTGTGGAACTATGTTAAGCAAAATAGACACTGATAGAACATGCTGTGAGGTTCAGTTACAGATCGTATATGAATTTCAACAACAGCGATTAGATAAGCACAATCTGCAGCATCTTTGAAGTCCTATACAAAGGATGCAGGTGATGATTTTCTTTGAGTCACCTGCACAGGCCTCTAGTTTTAAGGTTCTGCTGTCTTCCAACACAGTACTGTGCAATGACTATGTCTAATAGAATTTGCTGCAAGGCAAAAGCAGCTGATGAGGTATGTTAGAAATTATGTACTTAAAACATAAACATTTTTATATGAAATAATATATATATGTGTTTCTTGTAAACTCCCCATAAAAGAAAAATGTAATAAGCCATTATGCCAATGTTTCAAAGTTTATGGCAAGCACACTTAAGGCCCTAAAATGGATCATCCAAGAGTCTGTGTTCTACATTCTGGAATAAACTTTGAGGAACCAAAATAAGAACCAAGCCTATTTTTTAAAATCATATGAGTATGTATGTTTGTTGCTGCAATTTGTTTCTGTATACTCTCTGTTCTAAATAAGAGACTGGATTTTATGAATCTTGACTCTGAAAAATAAATTGCAAATCAGAGAAGAAACTGAATTCTGATACCCACTGTTACACTTTCAAAGCTTTTTTTTTTGCTCCAGTCACCCCAGTGTAAAGATCTGCATCCCCATCTTCACTACTTATGTATACTAACACTGTGATCCCTGTACTCTGGTATACCACAGTTTCAGACATGGCATATAACCCTCTCCCAGTTCTCACTTAAATTTCTGCTGTTCTGAGAATCACGGCTATAGTCGTGAGAATTTCAATAGTTACCCATATGGTACAGCAACTGCTTTCTTTTTCCTACAGGAAGAAACAAAGTACTTTCTATTATACAACAACCCCCCCCCCCCATTAATATTCCAAAATATGCACGCTGATTGGTCAGCGTGCACGTTGTAAATTAGAGTTATAATAATGGAAAAAGGTCTAGTCGCCCGGACTTTTTCCATTAGTATAACTATTTTTTTTTTTTTTACAGCAACGGAGAACGCAAGATCTCCGTTGCTTTTTACAACCTGTCTCGCTATGTTAAATGAGTTTAACATAGTGAGACAGCTTTAAAAAAAGCAACGGAACATCTCCGTTGCTTTTTTTAAAGCTGTCTCGCTATGTTAAACCCATTTAACATAGCGAGACACTTTAAAAAGCAATGGAGATCTTGCTTTCTCCGTTGCTTTTTTCAAAACTGTCTCGATATGTTAATTGTGTTTAACATAGCGAGACAGCTTTAAAAAAGCAACGGAGATTCTCTGTTGCTTTTTTTAAAGCTGTCTCGCTATGTTAAATGAGTTTAACATAGCGAGACAAGTTGTAAAAAGCAACAGAGATCTTGCTTTCTCCATTGCTTCTGCCCACAGCTCTGATGTACTGCGTAAGTATACGCATGTGCAGTACATCAGAACTGCCGCAGAATACCAGACAGTTGTGGAAGGGCAGCAAGGAGGCATTATACAATGCCATTATTTAAGAAAAGTAATTATTTTTTTCTTAAATAATGTCATTGTATAATAGCAATAACCCACTTCTGGGTGTGGGTAATGCCGGATTTTACCCACGGTTGTCTTTGTTTGGCCACTCGGACTTCACCCTCGTGACCAAACCACATCAACCATGGGTAAATCCAGCATTACCAACACCCAGGCTTGGGTTATTGCTATGATATTTAATGTAGGCTGAAGGACTTTTCTGTGACCTCAGGGAGGCTCAGTGTGACAGAGTCTAAATTGTGGTCTAAGCTAACGCCCAGTGACTGACACAAGTGCAAAGTTTAGGGTAGCATGTTAGAGGCTCGTACCTCTCAACTGTCCAGATTTTTGCAGAATATTCAAATTTTTGCCTCATATTTTGGTCTGGTCCTTCTAAATAATGACAGACATTTGAGTTTCAGAATTCATATCCTTCAGAAAATACATGCTGACACAACACCTTTTATTCCAGCAACATTCTAAGTTTATAAGAGCAATATTTACAATCTCTGCCTGTTTTTGTGCCTTTCCCCCTCATTAATTTTGGTTTTGTCCAGATTTCTTGTGCTAAAAGGTTGAAAGCTATGCAGAGAGTTTCTGTGAGTTCTAAGACCAAAGTAGCTATCTACTCCACTGCACTAAAACGAGTGAGCTCCTTCCAGCTACTTTAAAGACTGTACACAAACTTCTGAATCTTGTCTTCAGTTTTAAAATCACAGTACAATTTTTAAACCAGGTAAACCTACTGGACAACATTTTTTTTTTGTTTTAGGGACATTCTAGGAGTACTGTCTGTCAAAGTAACTTGCTCTGAGTCACCCAGTAGGCAAACAGAGATGGAAGAAATCAAACTCTTTTGATTACAAGAGGCAGCCCACTGCACTTCAGAGTCTAGAGGATAAAAAAAAAACATTTTCTTGCTTTCCTGAGAACAAGCTCTACCTGCATTGGCTTACTCCTGCACTGTTTCCTCTACAGAAGGACATAATGTTGAAGTCAAGGCTGCTTTTGCTTTGTGAGATAATCCCTGCAGCAGAACTATTTCCCCTTGTTAGCATAGAAATAACCCAAACAAATTATTTGTAGGGCTTACAATACTACATCTCATATAGAGGTTGCAGGTCAGAATTTAGAAATAGGCACATATTTTTTTTTTTTTGTTTATCCTTTGTTAACTGGGTTAGTCAGACTGGGCCAGTGACCTCTTTTCAAGGAAACCTGAGATGGTATTTATATTACTAGGGGAAATTTGGCTTTGGCATCGGGGAACCTTCCCTGCTCTGCAATCTTTTACATCAGTCTGAACTACTGTTAAATCAAGCAGGTGGGAGCTTGGTTTCTTCCAAGGGACAATACAAACAGTTTCTTCCAAGGTTCAATACAGACAGAAGTGCAGAACCATACATATGCTACACTTTAGTGTCAGCAATCAATTTACCTGGTGTGACAATAGAACATAAAGCCTTCGGTTGTTGTTGTTGTTGTGTCTTTCGGCTTTTCCCGGTTAGGGGTCGCCACAGTGGAACTCCGGTCCGCTAATGATTGGCAGTAGATTTTTATGTGCCGAGTTGCCAGCCCTGACGCACAACCTTCAACGAAGGCATGCCCATTCATGCATGTCTCCACACAGAAGACGCTTTAGCTGAGAATCAAACAGGACAACGTCATAAAGTCTTTGGTACTAAAGGCAAATGCGCTACCTGTTCACCATAGGATTGCTAACTGTTATATGCTTTAGTTACCAAGTATGGAAAACATTTCCTGCACGATTGCATAATCTACTTCATACCATTAAACAACATTTGGAACAAAGAATGTGAGCCCAATCAGCAAGGAAGGCTAGGCTAATTTTACAACATGGCTTTTTCTACAGCTGAGGAGAGAGGTTCACTGAATATGCTGCTGCTGAAATATCCCCTTCCACCACTATAAGCCCAAGTGTGCTTTATTTTCATTATTCAGTCATGTCAATAGTGTAATACGCAAACTCACAACTAAGTGTTGTGTGTCTCAGAACCTGTGGGGTATATCACTTGTTATACGGTTAACAAAATACTAGCCAGGATCTGACAGTTGGAAAGGCTTTAACAAGTGTAGCAATTAAAAAAAAAAGATTCTTTTCACACTAACTGCATGATTACTGTAGCTGACTTTAAGGCCCATATGTGGAGAATTTTATGGCTTGGAACGTGTAAGGGTGGGTACAACATTATGTAGGCACAGTGATAAGAAAGAATGGTAAACAAGAACACAAAGAGCAAAGAGCTTTGGAACAAAAACAGTAAAAAAACATACACATACTGCAACCACTTATATGTCAGAAAGCAAATATAAAACCACACTCAAACTTTATCCATTACAAATGTCAGCCAAGAACAAATCCTGCAGAATGTGACAGTTAACTACACATGAGGTGAATGTTATGAACAGCATTGCTGATTTAGCCACATGATGGTATTTCCCACATTTCAGAAGTCAATGGGTACTGTCTATTAGCATTTCTACTCAGATATACGGCAAACAAAAAAATAACGCCCTCAAACTGAAAGCTGCTGTTGTCATTTTCAACTGAAGCAGAGCTTCATGTCAACATTCAGACATTTCTGAAATGTACACTTTTTGTCAGTTAATTACTCCCTTAGAATGTGTTTCTTGCCTTTTTTTTTTTCTTTTCTTTTTTTCTTTTCTGCATAAATATTCTCCTAGGAACTGAATTAAAGCAACTATAATGTTACTCCTGCTTATATCAAATTTGTTAACACAATTACTATTTTCAGCAGATGGACTTCTGTCTAATGAAATGTGATCAACTCTTGGTGTACATTTTAGGCAGCTTGTAGCAGACTTGGCAGTGAATATAACCACATTTTAGTGCATAGAGTGACAAAGTATCCACCAACATCAGGAAAAAGATAAACCTGTTAAAATACATCCTTAGTGTAAGTGCAAGACACAATCTTAACAGCATTTAGGAGTGCTTAACACAGCCTTTTTTAAGGACACCCTTAACACTGTTAAGATTGTATCTCGAGATAGGGACTAACAGCAAACAGTGCTAACCAGCAAAGAACAGTGACAGAAGTCATATAACTTTTTAAAGTTGTTAGAATTTTACTATGCCATACATATTTTGCCATGGAAAGTGTGGCACAACAAAGGGTCTTAACACCTTTTAAATACTGTTTTACCTTCTTCCTGAGAAGTACTTCATTTTTGCCTTCTGTGCCTCTCAGTTGTCCCTGATTATGCCTCATAATTTTGTCCTGTCCTTGTAAAATTTTTGAAATTCTGCTAAATCACTGAGGATTACAGTCAATAATGCCAGACATTAATTGCATACTTCTTATTGTTCAGAAAACGCATGTTGATACAAAACCTGTTCTATTAACTTTTATAAAAGTGCCCCTCCCTGATTTTGATCTTCTTTCTCCCACAGTTTTTGGATCTGTCTGGGATTGTTAACAAAAGAAGCGAAGCGGTATGCTGCTGTCTGCATGGCAGTGCTCCCCAAGTGCTTTACTGGCTTTCAAAGCTCGTAAAACACTTTGTACTTCTATACTTTCATTTTTTCTTTGTTTTTTTTTTTTTGTTTTTTTTTTTTTACTTGTACATGGATCAGATAAAGCTTCATGCATCACAATGAATTATGACTAGATCTTTGGTCAAAACCCTCTGTTATATGTTTCCAGCATGGATGCCAATATTCACCTCTTAAGGTGAATTTCTTAGCATCCATGTCTCAGATACATAATAAGCTGGTTATATCAGTGGGCCTAATCATAATACTCTGTATTATTGCCTGCAACTATATTATATAAAATATTATGCAAGTGACGATATAGAGGGGAGATAGGAGTAGTCATATGTCAGACGCTGTCTGCCTCACAAAGTCAGCTATGGGTAGATTACCAAATTTTACTAAAATGATTACATTCCCACTTGCTCAGACATTCATTTGTTAAGTGCCATTTTGTAGCAGGTGCTCAGCCAAAATAGCATTCACAAGCATTGGAAGGCATACTAAAAATATCTCCCTATATGGCAGGCTTTACTATCCTATACCTCCATACAGGGGAATACCTCTTGCACCCCAACATTCCTGTTCAAATTCTGAATCACTGTAATGTGGAAAAATAGCAGTTTCCCCTGGGATGTAAATTCAGGTATTGGAAAGCCAGGCATGACAAGGAAATATGAGCTAATACCCCATATTTAAAATAGTAGTCTTGTGATTTCAGTCATGGATAAATCAAAATGAGAAGTGCTGTGTGACACGTATGCATAAGCATTCTTGGAATTGGCTGTTGCACATGGATGACTCTGCAGTCTCCAATAAAGCAAGTATATTTGACAGGTTCCTTATCTGGGCAGACATGAGAACAATAAAATGTATGAAGCACAGTACTGAACAAATAAAAAACAGAAAGATGCTAGGTCAGGAGAGGTAACATGCATTTTTTCATTCCCAGTATTGAAAAATATTTTATCTGCTATGATATCTTGCTGTAGTGTTATGTGGAATAGTGCAAATGCAGCACTGTTGGGATGTTTCATCATATTGATCACTGCAACAGTAGTGTTAGCTATATGGGTTGCATCCTACCAAGGATATAACAGCTAGCCATCTTTGAAAGCTTCAGGGTACCTTCTACATGCCCAAACTGTCAGGCAGCTCAAGCTGAGCTGAATAAAAGACAACTTTGGGCACCAAGTCCTTCATCACTTTACTGCTGCTGAAGAGTATGCTCCTCTGAGGCTTTTGAGGATCAATAATTGGCTTGTGCAGTTTATTTGCTAGGCAAATAAGTTTCTTTTGGAGAAAAAAAGATCCATTCAACTATTTTTTCTGTATTATTACTACATTCCTCTGCAGGAAAGTTATTTTAAAGCTAGGAGTTTGTTTTTTAATGGACTGTCATGAGACTGTATTATACTTTTAAATGAGCGCACACTTTTTTCCCCCCGTCACTTTAAAAGTTGTTTACATTACTTAAAAAAACCTCTATCAAGGTTCATTTATTGGCCATTTCAGCATGTCTGCCTGTGGATCCTCCTCTTTCTACGTATTCACATGTCAAAAAGGTTTTTGGAAGTGGATTTTCTTAAGGGCTCTCCAAGAAAACCAGTGGCCCCATCTTCGGATCTTATGGTTATCTAAGGCTATTACCTTTTGTAATAATCACCACATCAAACATTTCCAAGTAGAATCAAAGCCTACTCTATCAGGGTCTTGGCTTAATCTATGGCTTTCTAGAAAGGGCTAGATTCTAAAAGTATTATAGAAGCTACAACGCTGACCACTGTACATTCTTTACAAAGCACTATACGCTTGATTCCTTCACTAGGTTTGGATCAGACTTTGAAGTACCACTCTCCAGCAGGTCCTGGACTCTTCTCCTTCCACCACCTAAATATAGTAAGTTAGGGCAATGTAACCATATAGCTAAGGCCACCACAGCAGGGATCAATATGAACAAAACTGTGTAAATAAACTTATCATAACAGTAGATGTTTGAATGATCACTGCTGCAGTAGCCTTCCCCTCCCTCTATTCCCATTATTTTTTGGTGTGCTGTTTATGTACACATACACACAAAACACACACAGTCATAAGGATATATAAACATACAATAAAAGGGGACTGACTTGCACAAAAGAGGTGGAGGCAGCAGTAACAATAGAATCAGCATCATCGACCCCTTCTTCCCATTTTTCTACAAAGGGTCAGGATATCACTCTACTGTCACCCCCCTCTTGATTCATTCCTAGTCTTCTATCTTCTTCAGCCATTATGCCTGACTATTGAAGGCCTCCTCTCACACATTCCATCCATCTCTTGGCTGGACATCCTCATTTCCTCCTGACTTCTTCCTGTCTCTCACAAATTTTCTTTACCAAATCATCTTCTGCTTTTCTGCACATGTGACAGAATCCCTGTAATCTGTTTTCCTCATCCTTCTGTACAGTTGAGGCAACTTTGCCTTCTGCTCTAATGTCCTCATATCTTTATCTGCCCAGCAGTCTGCATCCTACCACTATCTCAAGCACTGCCTCTCCATTACCTCTAGCTTCCTCAACTTTGACCTCATTATTTAGACTTGCCTTCTCATTAATCACCCCTCCCATATCTATGAAGCTGTTAACCTGTTTCACTATTTTCCCTTCTATCTCACTTTCCAGCTTCTTCTAATTTCCATCCACTTGCTGCCATGACAACTCTCCTGTCTGTACTCAGTTTCATCTGATGTGTTGGCGGTATCATCTTAAGGGTAAGAAAGTCGGGTTAGACATACATTACAGAGGAGAATAAACACACATGAAGGCAATCAACCTAGTTAAAAACGGAAGAGGGGAACAACCCTTGCTTCCTTCTTTATTATAAAGCACATGGTCATGTGACCTCTCCAGACCAACGACGTCAGTGTAAGAGCACACATACGATCATTCACTCTCTTTATTATTATCAGCCAAAACCCTGCTTGCTCATATGCTGTATACAAATACATTTTAAGAACATATTCTTGGATAACTTCTCCTTCACATTCCAAATAAGTAATACATGAACTTTTCAATCTTCGATTTCGTAGCAGGTTTAGTAAAGACATCTGCAACCATGTCCGTTGTCGGGCAATATTCAATGCTTATTTTGTCATTATTAAGTGCTGACCTAACAAAATGATACTTAATGTCAACATGTTTACATCTCTGTCAACTTACTGGATTCTTCGGCAAAGCGATTGCTCCTTGATTGTCCTCAAATATTGTTACTGGCACATACTTGCACTCTCCATCCATTCCACTCAACAGCTGTACAAGGTACAAACTCTCCTGTGTTGTTGCTGCCAATGCCATGTACTCTGCCTCACATGTAGATAAAGCTACCGTTTGTTGCTTCTTTGATTTCCATGAAATAATAGGTCCGTCTCTATTGAGGCTAAAGCAATAACCTGTTGTACTACGTCTATCGTTTTGATCTTTTGCCCAATCTGCATCACTGTATGCTGTAAGCTGAAGTTTCCTTTCACTTTTCTTGTAACACAGCTCTCTGTTCAATGTACCTTTTAAGTATCTTAACACATGTTTGGCTAGTGTTAAATGAAATTCACTCGGTTGTGACAAACATTGTGAAAGTTTACTTACAATCCATCTAAGATCAGGTCTTGTGCTTGTCATAACATATCAAACTACCCACAAGTTCACAATATTTTCTTGGATCTGTAGATTCACTGTCACATTCAAAGTTTGTTTTTTGTTCGGAAGGGGTACTTCTTACTTTACAATTAGACATACCAAATTTCTCAAGAATTTTCGTAATGTACCTCTTTTGGTTCATCTTTACTTCATCTCTATTCTGGGTAAAATCAATGCCTAGAAAATGTCTTAGCTTTCCCAGATCTTTCATTTTAAATTTAGCCTTGAGCATTTCCTTTACATCGTTTAGTGATTCATTGTCACTAGCTGCTATAATGAGATGGTCAACCCATATAATTAGGACTGTTTTCTCATTTTCAGCTTGTCTAGTGTATACACAGTGGTCTGCAGGGTTTTGGATAAAACTATTTTCACAAGGATAATCATACAACTTTTTGTTCCAGTTACCAGTATCTGTATAATGACCTATTCAGTTTACAAACCAATTTTTCATTGTTATTTGATTTCTTTTCAAAACCTTCAGGTTACTCCATATACACCTCACAGTTAATAGGAGCATGTAAATAAGCCGTTTGTACATCCGTCTGGTGCAATTCTAAATCATACTGAGCTGCCATCTGCATTAGGCTTCGTACAGATGTCATACTCGCAGTTGGTGCAAATGTTTCATTATAATCTATACCAGCGGCTTGACTGTAGCCTTTAGCTACATATATAGATTTGTAATTCTCAGTATTATCTGCATTGTCTTTTACCGTGAAAACCCACCTAACCCCCCACTGCATTTTTATCTTCCGGCAGTGTGGTGAGTGTAAATGTGTTGTTTTCCTTTAAAGACTTAAGTTCTTCCTTCATAGCTTTGACCCACTTTTCCAAGTTAGACAAAGTCATGACTTCTTTAAAGCTCTGCAGTGCGTTGCATATTAATCGGTAACAATAGTCACCATTAACTGTCACATAATCGTCGTTTTCAGCTTTACACTCATAGTCTTTCAAGTATGCAAGTGGTTTTCTCTCGCTTTTAGAGTAGTGTGCATCCTGCCTTTCCTCTTCTTGCCTTACTTTTGTGTCTTGACTGTCAGCTTTTGACTCTGAATTAACATGCACACTTCTTCTGGTATTAAGATCTTCATCTATCACTTCTGAGTCTGTCTGAATCTGGCATTCAGCTACATTCTTAGTAAAGAACTTGACTAACCTGTGTCTAAGGACCCTTCCTGTGTCAGGATAATAGACCAGATATGATGGGCTGTTTTTATCATATCCGACAAAGATCCCCTTATCACATCTTGGGTCTAACTTCTTTTTATTTTTGTCTGTATGCATAACACACTGATCCAAATTCTCTCATCCTTGAAAGATCAGGTTTCTTTCCTGTTAGCATAAAGAATGGGGTCTGCCTCACACGCCTGTTATAACATCTGTTGCGAATAAAAGCAGCAGTCATTACTGCACATGTCCACAACTCTTTAGGTAAGTCACTCTCTATTAACATACACCTTGCCATTTTGAACAGTGTTCTTCAGTTTCTCCCTGCCATCCCATTCTGATGGGGTGAGTAAGGTGCAGACGTTTCATGTCTTATAACATTTTTACTCAATAGTGACTGAAGGTCTTTCTACATGAACTCAGTGCCATTATCTGATCTGATACACTTTACCTTCCCATAAGGAGCTGAATCTGCAATAAACTTTTCAGTCGCCTTGACTGTATCACTCTTGGCTTTCAGAAAGTAGACACCCGAGTAATCATCAGTAAATGCTAAAGTGTACTTAAAGCCATCTTTTGCTACTGGCTCAATTGGGCCTGCCAGATCAGTATGGACTAGTTCAAATACAACTTTTGCTCTTGTATCTGGTTCTCTGTTTCTGCTCTGTACAAATTTCCCTTGCATACAGGTTTCACAATCTAGGTTAAGTCTCTCAACTTTACCTTTAATTTTCATTCCTTTTACCACTTTTTCTAATTCTGACACATCTTTGAAATTACAGTGACCAAGCATTTTATGCCATGCTTGAATTTCATAACAGCTCTGAGATGCATCGTAATGTATCTCACTATCGTTTTCTTCATCATATGTGTTTAAATAATAGAGTCTATCACACTCAATTATGTCAAACCTGGTGCCGTTTTTATAGATGAGTTGGT
Organism: Protopterus annectens; assembly: GCF_019279795.1. NCBI lineage: Eukaryota > Metazoa > Chordata > Ceratodontiformes > Protopteridae > Protopterus > Protopterus annectens. Next base: position 1,611,098,365 of record NC_056739.1, on the reverse strand, counting down.
CCCGGCCTTGTTTAAAGTTGATCGAGGACCCTTTGGACATTGCTGCCTTAACAGAAAAAATGCTTTGTGGATACGTTAGGATATACAGCACCCGAGTCATCATCACCTTTACTTTGCGCCCTTCTGTGTTTAGCAGCCTTACCTCTCTTTTGTGTGGCCCCACATGTTCTTGTTCCATCAGCTAATTCCACAATGTGTTCCTCCGGTTGGAAAGTTGCATCAAAACATTTAAACTTTTTCAGGTCGTTAATTATGTGTGACGTGGCACCAGTGTCCACCATTAATCCCTTCCGTTTTAACTCACGAATTTGATGCTCATTTATTCTGAAAACAAATGTGTGATCATCTGCATCAGTTGCTTGTTTCACATTGTCTTTCTTCTTTCGTCTACAGTTACTGTCCCTGTGGCTAGAGTTTTTACACAAACTAAACCACTGTCTCTGGCCTTTATATTATCTCTGGCATTCTCGTGCCTTATGCCCCTTTTGGCCACAGCTATAGCATATAATCTCTGCTTTTACTCTTTCCCTAAGGACACTTACTTTCATCACATTATCATTACATACATTGGCATTAAATTTCTTGGTATGTTCATAGCTTCTCAACCTTGTTTTGAACTCACCAAAGCTCAACTTATCATCATCTTGCACGATGTGGACTGCAAATGGTTTAAAGGTTTCGGGCAACTCTTTTAGAATCATCGCAATTAGTAATGCATCACTGAGCTTCTCCCCAGCATTTCTAAGTGCCGTAATGGCCATCTCAGCCCTAATAATATAGTTTGTGACATCCTCACTGATGGCCTTCTGGAGGCTTGTTAATTTGGTGTATAGGCTAATTACCCTTGGCTTCCCTTTCCTGATGTAATGGTCTCTCAGGATCTGAAGCACTTCTCTACCATTGTCTGCGGCCTCTCTCATGATGAGGGAAAACTTTTGTCTTCTAAGAACTGTATTAGTTCTGCATATGCCTCCTCATTTTTCTCAGCATCGTCTTTGCCTTCCTCCTTATTCTCGTCATCCTCTGCGTCTTGCTGCACATTTCGTTAAATGGCGTCTTTCAGCCCCAGCAAATGCAGGTGCCCCAGAAACTTTGTCTCGCACAACTCATAATTCTTCTTATCTCCGTCGAAACATAGTCTATGCCATTGGCTTCCTACTTCCCCCCTGGGCCCATAACCTGTTGGCGGTATCATCTTAAGGGTAAGAAAGTTGGGTTAGACATACATTACAGAGGAAAATAAACACATATGAAGGCAATCAATCTGGTTAAAAACAGAAGAGGGGAACACCCCCGCTTCCTCCTTTATTATAAAACACATGGTCATGTGACCTCTCTTGACCTCTCCACACCAACTACGTCAATGTAAGAGCACACATATGATCATTCACTCTCTTTATTATTATCAGCCAACATGATGTATCTTCATTTTTGCATTAGGTATACTTCTATTTCCTGAAGTTCCTGTTCAGAGTCTGCTTGTAGTACAATATCATCTGCATACATCTGAGGCCTCCAACCTGTTTGTCAATGTAGTCCATTACCAGTATGACCTGCACTGGACTCAGAGCTGAACTGTGATGCATACCCACTCACAATGAAAACCCCTGTGTGAGTACAAGCACTGTTTGTATTTGTGTCACTGTTTCTCTGTACATAACCTGCACTAATTCTACCGGTGTTCCTGGGAATTAAAACCATCACAGAACTGCCCAAATCAGCTTTCTTGGAACCTTGTTGTATGCTTTATCCAATTCTAGGAATGCCTATTTGGCCTTTTTACTCATGTCCAGCTTCTTCTACAATCTGTCTCACTCCAAACATCAGATCAGTTGTCTTGCATCCTGACCTGTATCCAAAACTGATCATATCCCATCTTACTTTCTACTGTTCTGCATATTCTTTTATTAATTACCCTCTCCAGAATTTGAATGCCGTGTTTAGGAAGTCTGATATCCCTGTTCTGCCCACAGTTGTGAATGTCAGCAGTAACAACAGAAATGGCAAGAAAATTCTTGCTTCAGATGAGACAGAAATCTATTTTTAGGTGCACATTTAAGGTGTGCCACTCATGAAGTGCTATAGTTTTACATTTTTTGACTTAGAAATAAGTCATGACACAGTTGTGAGTAGCCTGTGAATGCCTGACATGTCACCAGCATTCTGGTAAATTTGGGATAAGCTTAGTTGGGCTTAAAATAGCTCTTGAGCTGAAAGCCTAGTGAGTATGTATGAATGAACTTGTGCAAAGGCAGCAGAAATGTTAACGAGCTTAGAAAGTTTGAGACAAAAATAATGGAAAACAGTCAACCAAATGGAGGACCAGAAAGGACTTTTGTGAAGAATCAAACAGAATATGATAGTGACTTACAGAGATACTGTGATTTCTGTTAAGGAAACAATGAAAGCAAGACTAGTTTGAACCAAGTAAACCCTTACGAAAAGCATGATGCGAATTTTGTAATCTCTACAGTTTCATACAGTTCTTTAAAAAAAGTCATTTAAACATATACTGTACATGAAGAAAGTGTAAACATACTGTAGAACAAAGTCCATTTATAAAAATGTGCTAGAATATATTTTGAAAATATGGCTGACAGGTATTCAGCAGTGGGACACTGGTTTTCCATTTTTCTGGGAAGTATAACAGAAGATCAGAATTTGGACTGTCTGAATAATGGAAAAACAAGTGGCTTTCGTGGATTTTTGCATTTTAGGGTGGAGTACTCGTTTTATCATCACCTGTATTTCTTCAGTTATTTACAATTAGTTTGCTTTATTGACTGTTCTGTATCTAGACTCTGTTTTATTTTTACATACACACATAAGCACAGATACACACACACACACACACACACACACACACACACACACACACACACACACACACTAAAAATTATAATGAAATTATGAAATGACTGAAAATTACAGGTATAAATCAAAAGTACAATTCATGGATTTCCTGTTTTTTAAGAAGTGTAAATCATTGTCCTTGGTTTTCAGATTACAGCTTTGTGGAGTGCTAAAGGCTAATTTAGCATGACTAGGGTAAGAGGAAAGCATGTAGAAAGGCTGACAAGATCTCTTCATACCATATAAAAAACTGCATAAAAGGAATATCAGAGAAACTATGATAATATTAAAAATGTATTTGTGTTAGTCTGAGTTTTCCTGTTTTAGTTAATTGTATTACTTGTTGTATTGAGTTAATTGATGTAAGTAGGCTACAACTGTAAAAGGGCCCTAGTGGATAAATGAAAAAGTGCACGCTGCATGAAATTGTAGCAGCTTCAGCCGTTACTCACAACTACAAGACAAGTGTCTTGTTCTCTCACTTCTAAAATCGAGGCAGACTGTTACAGACAGCAGTTCTTTAAGCAGGTAGTTAGATGTGCTCTGCTGATTCTGCCATTGTATCAGAAAGAGTTTGCAAAAGCTTTTAAATAATAGAAAATAGGGCATTATGGATAGATATTTGCTAACAATTGGATAGTGTTTGTTTTACAGAACTAGTAGATGAATAGCACATACCTGTGACTTACACTTACAAATGGAAAACAACAACTCTCATTACAAATAATTAAGATGTACAAATATATTTAATGCTGCATTTGCCATGTATTTTAGAAGTGCTTTCAGAATATCTTCCTATCAGGGAAACAGATACTGGGCTTTTCAGGTATTCACTGTATTCTGAATAGCCTGATAATTACTTGAATGATAGATAAGAGACATTATGTAAACATGAAACCAGCAGTGAAAGTGTACAATCACCATGGGATTCAAGGAATTCTAAAGGAATATGAATTTTACAAAGACAAGATTGTCTTTAAGGCCTTTGGGAGTAACAAAAAACAACTGCAGAAAACTAGAAGAGAAGTTTGAGGCACCCGACAAGTGTTCCACAGCTTAAAACTGTATTACAAGTTTGAACTTTCCTTTTTCCTGCTAAATAAAGAGTTCTGGTTCATCTCAAACTTAGCAACAGTATTTCAGATACTTAATCAGGTGTGCAAGATGAATGCTGAATAGAAATGGATGAAATATTATGAGTTTGTGTTCCATAAATGGAAAGATTGAATTACTTTAAAACAAGATCTGATTCACTTTATTCTTGTGCTGCCCTTAATGGAAGAATTTGATATGACTTACCTATGGTCACAGGGTGATGTCTCACACAGTATGAAAGAAAGTCATCAGAGGTGTGTGCCTTTTACTTCACATGTCATGACTTCACTAGAGAGCCTTTCTTCACAGAAGAACTATCATTTCTGTCTTGGGGATAAAGGCATATTGTAGATTTCTATACAGTTGCAGGTTTGTACCACTGACGGATCATCACACCTTATTGCCATTTTGACACAAGTATTACTAGTAGCGCAAGAAACCAACTGTACACTTAAACTGTATTAAACCAACCAATCTGCTTTTTTGAAGGATTTATCTGCATGTGTGCACGCGTGCATGTGCATGTGTGTGTGTGTGTGTGTGTGTGTGTGTGTGTGTGTGTGTGTGTGTGTGTGTGTGTGTGCGTGTGTGTGTGTCTATGTGTTAATGTTTGCTTGTTAACATGGAAGTTTGGTCCAAGAGCCCTTTTCATCTATGACTTTTATCAAAGACAGGTGTTGCAGAGACCTCCAAAGCAGATACCCAAGCAGCCGCTACCCCAAAACAAAACACGTGCAACACATATCTCACAAAGCCAGTGTGCCAAACAGTCACAGCCCTTAAGACTAAACAACACACCTGATACACTTGTAATAGGTGACTCTATCGTCAGGCACACTGACGTCCCGCTCACCAGGCTGAACAAGGAGAGGGTCACGGTGAGCAGCCTGTCGGGTGCTAGGATCCGCCACATAACACAAGCACTCAGGTCACTCCAAGGCAAGTACAAATATGACTCAGTCATTGTCCATGCTGGTGTGAATGACCTGAGACGTACCTCCCTGGACTACATGAAAAGAGACATAAAGGAGCCCTCTGAGCATGTAGCCCAGGCCGGTATGACCCTGACCTTGAGTAGCATCTTACCCTCACCAAGAATGATGCCACAATATGAAGACAAGGTGATCAATTTCAACAATTGGCTTAAGTACTGGTGTCATTCAAAGGGGATCCAATGCCTGTCAGCTTGGGATGATATGCTCGACAAGCCACGATGCTTCGCTAGGGACGGCTTGCACCTGTCACCCCTGGGCTTTCGGATATTGGCAAAGGCTTTGCTACCCCCATACTGCCTTTTTAGGCAAGGCTCAAAAGACAAACCCACCTCCATAGGTATCACAAGGGATAAGAAACTAAGAGTAATGCTACTCAACACCAGAAGTCTAAACCTCAAGATGCACGCACTCGAAACTCTCCTTAGCATGGAGAACATCGATATCTGTGCAGTAACAGAAACCTGGTTCAGGGCTCGAGAGCACCCCAGCACTACCAGGTTATACCTCATACCATGCTTTTCGGCCCCAAAACTTGGACCGAACCACAAAAGGAGGGGGAGTATCGATATTCATCAAAGATACCCACACCTCCAGGTTGGTGGCAAAGCACAAAGCATCAGAGACTATCCATGTACAACTAACAGTGGGTAAAACTGCCTTCCAGTTTATAGCCTGCTACAGACCACCCTCCCAAAACCAGGAACTCCACTCGGCCTTCCTGAGAACACTGGAAAATATGAAGGTCTCTCCAAACACCATTATATTGGGCGACTTCAACTACCCAAACATAGACTGGGAGCATTACTCTAGCTCCAAAGGTTCCTAGAATTTATAAACTCAAATGCTATGGAACAACTTGTTACCACTCCCACAAGAGGGGAAAACATACTGGACCTGATCATCACCAACATGGGGACTCTATGCTCCAGACCAGAAGTGTATCCCTCACTGGTAAGATCAGACCATAAACTAATCTCACTGGATATTCACATCCCGACCCCACCCCCTGCCCAGAAATCCACAGTGAAAATCTTCTCTAAAGCAAATTTTACACTCCTCAAAACTGAGGTGGAATCCTTCAAAGCCCCCGGGCCTGTGGAAAATACAGCCTAGACCGCAGAATCCTTTATAAATGCATTCTATGAACACCTTCAGGAATGCATGGATCATGCGATCCCAAATAAAACCAAGACCCAATCCTCCAAAGGCAGACGTCCTGTCTGGTGGACCCCAGCCATAAACAAACTATACAATAGAAGGAGGAAGCTACTAAATGATAAAGCAAAATCCCAAAAAGGGAAGGCATCACTGATCAGTATTAGCAAAAAACTACGGGCACACATAAAATTGTCTAAGGCCAGCTTCGAGAGAAAAATTGCACAGGACACTAAGGATAATCACAAGGCTTTCTTTAGTTATGTTAGGAACCTGAGTGGTAATTCCCAGATATGCTCAGAATTAGTCCAAAATGACAAAAAATACACCGAACCCACTGACATTGCCAACATCCTAGCTGACAGGTTCAGCGCAAACTTCTCCCCCCCCCTCCCACCAAAAGGGCAAATATCTATCCCAGCAGAGTGCTGCCCCCCTGACATCTCAGATGCTCAGGTAAGAGCCGCCCTCTCCAAAGCCAAAAACACAGCATCAATGGGACCAGATGGTGTCCCGGGCTGCGTCCTACATGAACTCAAAGAAGAGCTAAACCCAAACATAAAACTACTGTTCAATCTCAGCCTTACTACAGGATATGTGCCCAAAGAGTGGCGTACAGCAACAGTGGTCCCTCTCCATAAAGGTGGTGCCTCAACGGATCCTGGAAACTATCGCCCCATAAGCCTGACTAGCTTGGTCTGCAAAGCTATGGAAAGGATCATCATGGACCTCATAAATAAAGATATTGGGGACCTACAAACACTGGATCCTACCCAGTTCGGCTTTGTTAAGGGCAGATCCTGCCTCTTAAACCTGGTTGATTTCTTTGAAACAGTCACCAAGGCCATTGACGAGGGGAAGGTGGTCCACACAGCCTACCTGGACCTCGCAACAGCCTTCGATACAATACCCCACTCGGGCATTATAGATAAGCTCACCAGCTTAAATATAAACCCCTATGTCACTAGATGGATTGCAAACTGGCTCAAGGACAGAACCCACATGGTTAGAATTGCTGGAGCCATGTCAGACTTCAAACCAGTTACAAGTGGTGTCCCACAAGGCTCAGTCCTGGGACCTCTCTTGTTCGGTATATATTTCTCGGAGCTACAGGCCAACACGGAAGGACTGTGGCTGACCAAGTTCGCAGACGACTGCAAACTGGGTGCCATAATCGACTCTCCAGCCGACACAAGCATTCTCCAAAAGGGCCTCATAGAAACAGACAACTGGTGCCAGAGCCATGGCCTCAAGCTAAATGCCAAAAAGTGTATAGTCATCCCCTTTGGCAAAAACAAAGTGCCCACAAATTACCACATAGGTGGAAATCCATTAAGTACAGAAGAAGTAATTAGGGACCTAGGGACCCAAGTTGATAGCAATCTCTCATTTGACAACCACGTGGCCAAAGTGGTTAGAAAAACATTTTATATAGCCCACCTAATCATGAAGGGATTCACATCTAGATCAGGGGAGGTCATCGTGCCTCTTTTCTCATCCCTCATCAGGCCCATAATTGAGTACAATGCCCCTTTTGGGATGTACCTTACCAGACACCTGCAGCATCTGGAAAGACCCCAAAAGTACCTCACCAAGAGGATCAAAGGGCTCAAACAGATGCCATATGCTGCCCGGTTAAAGAAACTCCAGCTCTACTCAGTGGCATACCGCCTGTTCAGAGGAGATCTGTGCCTGACGTATAAAGCCATGTCCAACCCGGAATTAATGGACATGCTGCACCTCAGAAAATCCAAATCCCATCGAGCTACGCGCTCGAGAGACTTGAACCTCAGCACTGAAATAAATAGGACATGCTGGAGGGACAGATTCATAACCCAGAGGCTCCCTTCACTCTGGAATAAAATCCCAGTCCAGGTTAGGCAGAGTCCCTCATTGACTCTCTACAAGAGGAATCTTGATGAGTGGATGGGAGATCGTAGGTTTACCCCAGGTATCACTTCTGTGTCACTGTTAGATAGAGGCATAGTATACTAACCTCAAAAAAGGGCATAGCAAAATAAATTTAAAATGGGTGGCGAAAGCCAAACACATTCTGGCTAGGCTTATAAATGCCCTAGGGCAGATAGCCTAGTATGAACCTATGAACCTATGAACCTATGAACAATGGCAGCCAGCTGCATAAAAAGGCTGATACAGTAAAACAGTATTCACTGCACAGGTTACAGGAAACTTTGCTTAGTGCAGTTTATACTGTGGACAGACAATGAGCATCGATTAGTCCGATTAAACTTTTAGCAATATAAATATTTTCAGCAGTAAACGAGTGGGTGATGAGCTGCACTGATGTTAAAGTTAATGAAAACAAGTATAATATAGGTCAGTAGTATGACATGAAGGCCTCTTACAGGGAATATGACTAATCAATGAACAGATTACTGATAAAGCTATTGGGTCTATACAGATTTCAGAAGGAAAAATGCTGCTTTAAGCTACTGAGTCTAAAAGACTGACCTAAAATATGCTTCCAGTGCAACGTAGCTTAAGGGCATTTGTATTTTTTTAGTATATGACTGCCGCGGTGGTACCGCAGTAGCGCTGTTACCTCACAGCAAGAGGTTCTCCCGTTCGATTCTCGGCTGGGCTTGGGACTGCCTTCTGTGTGGAGTCTGCATGTCCTCCCCGCGGTTGGGTAGCGTTCGAAAGACATGCGTATGTAAATGGGCGTGTCTTTGTTGAAGGTTGAGCATCGAGCTGGCACCTCGGCATTTCGTAAAAAATCTACTGCCAATCATTAGCGGACTGGAGTTCCGCTGTGGTAACCCCTTACCAGGAAAAGCCGAAAGACAAACAATAACAACAACTAATTCCAAGTAACCTGTGATTCTATTCCACCTGTGCTTACTTCTTTGTTTTTTATCAGGCTTTCTTGTGTTGCTTTTTTTTTTTTTCCTCCATGGTTTCTCTTCCGTGCCTCTTATCAAACCTTATGAAAAAAAGCAGTTTCAACTTTTGAGATATGTTTGTACTGAGTATTTATAACTTAAATGTATATTTTTCCTTTGTATATGCATGTATTATTTTATTATTTTTTTAACAGATATGTGGAGTGATCTAAAAATTTTTTTCAGATTTGATCTACACAAAAACAAAAGAAAATAAAGCAAAGAATATCAATACATGAAATAAAAATCACACACCCATTAAGCTGTTGCACTTAGTGCATACAATTATTGATTTTATGGCAGTGTAGAATTTGTTAAGTAAGAATGTAATACTTCTTGGCCCCATCAGATCTAAGATATGAGTAGTCTTGCAACAGCAGAAACATTTTCAGAGCACTAGATGTGATGTGAGAATTAATTTCAACCAGCAAGTGCAACAATGTAACAGACTTTGTCATCCACAAATGTACGGGTGCATAGAATAGTCAAACAAGATTGAGACTGCATATTGAAGCTGTGGGTGTTGATTGATATGGTACAATGCAAAGAATGTATCAGAGTGGAGGAAAAGTTATGATAGAGAACTTTAAATGATTAAGGTGCATATAAGGTAGTTGTATCACAAAAAAGGAACATTTCAATTTGTTGCTTGATTAGTGCACTGAACTAAACGATATATGAATGAGGTGTCAAGCTGCATTACTTAGCCTGCCACATACCTCTCAAACTCTTAGTGCAAGAAATCTGTACAAAGCTAAAAATAATGGGGAGGATAAATACCCAAAAATAGGGACAGATTTTAAATATTGCAATTGTAAACTTCAAAAGTTGCTAGAATAACATGTTTTGTGTTAGCATGCATTTTCTGAAGGATGTAACATCTGAAACTCAAATAAATGTCATTATTTAATTACCTCAGTCCTCAAGTGATTTTCCAGATAAGCACAAATTTTATGAGGAACATAGCAAATATATGAAGCAAAATCTGGACATTCTGTGAAAATCTGAACAGTTGAGAGGGGTTTGCTGTGAAAACAGATGCAGCATTATACATGATATACTTGAGCTATGATTGAAAAACTCCTTTCACTAAGAATAACTAATGGTTTTTAGCTAAGAAATAGGCTAGCTACCCTTGTGGGCCACTATAAAGCTAGCCAGTTTTCCTTTGAAAGGTGAGAATCAAATGCTGTACTTTATGTCTGCAAGGTAAACACCTTAACCATTATACCAAGCCCCAACCGCTGGAGAACATTACAAGATTGGGACTGAGTTAAGAATGTTTAATTTGAGGACTCAGGTCTGTACTGTTATATAGTCATGTGACAAGCAAGTAAGAGAATAAGGTCAAGCCGCAGTCTGATATCTAAACACTTCGGCAGCTTCAGTACCATGCGAGACTGAAATACCTTTGTTGTGGGGTGGTAGGGTTACTGAAAGGAGATGAGGCATTTGTTTTAGTAAATTTTATGTGATGATGTTTTTTCAACAATCGTCCTTCAGTGAGTAGCATTTCATTTGACAGCTTAGATAGGGCAGAAAAGCCCCACAGAGAGGATGGTACTGACATCTGGTATAGTCATTGTAACAGAGCAGGAGAGAATTTCTGTGCACTTAGAATGGAGTTTTTTAGGACACCAGCAATAAGGCTATTTAGAAAATGTGCTAACTTTTGCTTTTATATTAACTATGCTGGTGGACGTGATTCAGGAGAGCTCATTAATTAAGAAGTTATGATGAATGCAGTAAAGCACTTTCTGAATGTTAACAAAGGTTGTTAAATTGTAAAAGCCATTGATGAATGTTTTAGAAAGAACAGCAAAATGGTTATACAGTACCGTAGAGGTATTCAGCCAGAACCGGTTCTGTCATTCATTGATGAATAGCACATTTTCTGCTGAATTTGTTAAAGGCAAGTATATGGGAGGTATGTACACACATACATAGGATTGATTTTTTTATGATCTATTAAAGCAATGAACTACAGTTAAACTGAGATCAGAATATGACAGGTTTGGCTAAGTGGCAGGGGGATGTTACTAAGGTCCACACTTTCTAGAAAGAGTGCTCCACTTCTGACTTTTATTCTTGTTATTTTGGACCTAAAGCAGAAAAAAAATATTGAACATTGCTTAATAGATGGAAGTCAACATTTTAAACACTGATTCTGATATACTAATGACTGAAGGATGAAGTTCATGTGTGGTATGTTCTACCTGGATAGGGGGTATTTTTTATTTTAACACAGATGTAAGAGTGACTTGAACTGAAGACTATATGGAATTCAGTTAGGAGACATCAGGAGGTTGTATGCATGGGGGTAATGTTGTTTCTATTATTAGTATTAGGTGCGAGGAAAAATATTAATATTAGAAAGAGTAGTTTGAAAGAGATTTTTGTAGAATTTGTATGAGTGAAAGTGTGCCTGAAAGCTTCTTGGATATGCTCTGAGCAGAAAGAACTCTATGCAAATGCCACTAGACATAGCATACTGATAGATGAAAGGCTATGAATGGTGTCTGCAAGCATTCATGTATGTATGTACGTGCACAATGCAGGCTACATTTTAGACTCCCTAGGAAATCAGGCCATATAAATAAATGCACAAATAAATAAAAAATAAAGTACAATTGTCATGCTTTGGTTTACTTCATTCACAGAAATGGACTAAAGTGGATTTGCACACACTTTTCAAGATCTTATTTCAAGCTGGACCTGTAAAATTTTTTCCTAGCTCAACAATCTCTTGTAGTTATGGCTCCTCTCTGGAAAGAACCTAGTGTTTCTAACACTTTGGTGTATGATTGTATTCTACACTGATGAAGTCAGCTCACCTTGTCATTGCCTTCAGCAAGGTCACCAAGCAGACAAGACTATACTATAATATTTATACTTAATTTCCATTCCAAACCAAGAATAATTAATCCTACTGGTGTGCTAATCAGTTAGATTATGAGTTTCCATCATCTTCCACTGTGTTGGTAGCAGTACCAATGTACTTGAGTAAGGATCTTACTCAACAAGAATTGCAAATTTATTCTGTTGGACCCAAACTTTCATCATCTCTGTTGTTCCTTGGAGAGAGAAGGCTGCCTCTCTGTCAGACAAATAATTGAGTTAGCCGCTCATCTTTTGACTTATAAGCACTGCTTCACAAACTACTGCTCCCTTCTCATCTTCAGAGTTAGAAAAAGAAAGGAACACTACAGTATATATTGGTCCTTTAGCAATGATGCAATTGACCTGAAGCCCCCAAAAGAGGACATTTGTGTTAGTTATTTTTTGAGTTACCTAGAAATCCCCAAGATGCCACAATTTCAGTTTTTTAATACCAGGCCCAGGAATTGTGCATTAGAGTGCCAGCCACCTATGTCTTTCAGTTAAACATGTTGCTTGGGCTGAATGAACTTGGCATTTCTTCTAGGAAGTGGTCACATATGCCTTGCTTGTTATACTGTATAAATCTTGTTTACATCAGCTTTTAAGGTTAGTTTACAGCCATATAAGTACAGATTCATACATTATAAATCAATGTAGAAGGAAGGCATGGCTAACGTACAGCTTTGCTTTAGGCTAGTAACTCTTGAATGTGAACTTCTTATGCCTTGTAGTTCTACATCATGCATATTCTCCCACACCACTTTGTTATTTATCCTGAAAATCCACTGTAGTAATCCCAACTTCATTCCCTTAAATTCCCCCAATTTACTAATAATAAAAACACATCTCCAGTAGTAACACAGAGAATCTATTAAGTCTGCATGCACTGGAACTGAATATTCTAGCATTCTTATTTATATGCTTACAGACTATAAAGCGGCTGTAAAATCTGGAAAGTAATACTAATTCCAGCTCACCCAGCTACCCCCATAATTCACAGCCCAAATAATCCAAACATAACCAAAGTAAGCAGCAACTACAGTAAATGCAGAGAAACACAGAGGAGAGAGTAAAAAAAGGAGGAGCTCTCTTAATACTTAGCTCTTCTATACCAAATTAAATAAAGTTATCGAGACATTCTGGAATGCAGCAACATTCTAGCCACAACCATGAAATGCTTACAAACTAACTAATCAAGTGATCCTTATTTGCAGCTGCCACAAATCTGCTCCGTAAATATCCTGTCTACTCCTCTGGTACTCATTACCAGCATTCACATCTTCCTCCTGAACCTATCACCCCTACTCACCTACCATTCATCAACATTTTCCAGATATAACACAAAACATGGTTCCTCCATGTGGGACTCACCCCACTGAGCCTACTAGCAGACTGCTGTAACATTCTATAAATCACCATGTGCTTATCCAGCTGTGAAGATTGGGGAAAGATGGGCGAAGGCTGTCAGCCTAGTCAAATAGAATTTGATACATAATTCTATCATTTGTATATATAAATGTAAAATACAGGCTTGTGTTCTTAAATGAAAGAAAACACTGTAAAATGTGAACTTCAAGATTGTAGCAACATTGCCATCTACTGTAAGGAAAGCTAAACCAAGCATTTCAAATGTTCTTTGAAGTAAAATTATCTAAATAGTGGTGCCGAAGTGGCTGGCTGAACACATTCTTTCTATTGTCTTAACTTAAGGAATAATTGCTAGAGTGTACATGTGAAATGTCTTTTATTGTTGTAGTTTCCTGAGCAGGTGTTAGATTGCTAAATAATGCAGTTTGTTGGCCTGGGAACTACAGACTAAGTGTCAAAATGATGTAATGTGTATACTGGGAAAACCCAAGTGTCAAAATGATGTAATTTGGGAGGGCCTAGCAAAGATGTTTTTAGTGAGTTTAAAAACTATTGTTCAGTGAGAGACTGTGAGCATTTTGATCTTGATATCCCACTTATCAGCACTCTGCCTGTTGTCTTATGTAAGTAGTGTCTTAGGAGTATATTTTCTTGTAGTAATAGCTAGGAACTTAGAAAAAAGTTAGACAAGTGTTTTTCTGTTGCATCAGAACTTTCCTACTGTATTTTTTTTAAGTTTCTGTGTGATCTCTGAACTCTTAGATATCACTGTGATGTAGTAGTATTGCCTTGTGTTTTAATTATTTGTTATTAAATATTTTAAAATCCTTTTACCTGTGCCTGGTTTGTGTAGAGATAAGTAAGCTCTAGAGTACATTGCATATTTATAGAGTTTATTGTAATAAGCTACTCTAATAAGCCTTAGACTGAATAGTCACATCACCAATTGGATAATAATATTGCACACCCTTTTAAGGGCCTTTGGGTAGCTGATAAGTATTAGCTGGTGGTGGTAGAAATTATTACTGTATAGTCTGGGTAAAGAGGCACAGCTGGAGAATCTGTGTCAGCCTTTCCCCAGGAGTGTCTGTGAAGTTGCATAAATACTTATCTCAAAGTGTGTGTGGTGTGTCATCTACCTGGGCAGGGACACAAAGCACTGGTGGGACAGAGAGCGTACTGGAGGTTAGCTTGCCAGCTAGGCTAAGATCTGGTTCCTATAGCTGTACCAGTGGGGGAGTCTTATTGGGGACCTGGAGAACAAGGGAGCAACCAGCCCCAGACTGACTGTGATCTCTGTGTGCACTTAAGGGAAATTGTACTTTACTGTGTATATTTATCCCTTCCTCTTATATGACATGCCCTCCTTTGAGTTAGTGGTGAGGATTGAGGCTCCATAATTGCTGGGCCAGGGCATGGTCATCACACCAGAAACATGAAGACACCCTTGGAAATAAGCAAGTTGAACTTACCAAAGTTAAAAATGGTGCAAGTACTGTCAGTTGGAACTTCCAATGGGACAAAATGGATATTCTACTATTACCATCAGACCATCTTTTATGCCTCTTAAGGAGCAAAGAACATGAGATCATCCCATGCAGCCAATTCACTATGACCATTTCTCTATATACTAACAACCAGAATGCTTACAATTTACATGTTATCACTTCAATGGTAGCCTTACTTTTGACACATCTGCAAATATATTCACTTAGTGCTGGAAACTTCACTCTGTCCGTCCTCTTCAGAAACCATTGTCTGGCTGTTTGTGCAGAGGATTAAGGCTGAATTGTTTGTAAGCTGCTTCCTGTCATCAAGGTACAGGTTTCAACTTCATTTGCCTAGTTTGAATGTGAGAAATTTGCATAACAAGACAGTGACATACACTATTCATTGATAAATTGCATAGTGGTCACTATGAAACAGAGGCAGCCCATGTTCCAACTGAGTCATGATTAAGCCATTTACTTAAAGACTAGGTTATGGCTATAGTTTCCACTTCAGAAAACAAACTTTCCAAATGACATCTCACACAGCCTTACAAAACTTGTAAAAATATAAACAAAAGATGAAGTTTTAGCTGCATTACAGAACCATGTACATTTTCACAGTGCACATTTCAAAGAAGACAAGTCAAATGAAAAAAAGCACAAATTCCACAATAATATGTAGAGTTGTCAGGTCAAAATGCCTTTATTCTTCTTTTCCTTTAGGCTTTTCTAGGGTTGCACCCAGTTTCTAAAGCTGTTTTCTCAAAACAGTTCCCCTCAGAATGTTTACTCCTCTGTCTCCTCAGACCAAGCTTCTCAAACTCCCTTGTGAGTTCAAAATCCAGCTAATTATTCTTGGCTTTTCCTTTTCATTGATTGGCTTCCATTTTAAATTTCCCAAATAGCTTATTAATTTATTATGTTTTGTGCAGTTGCTAGAAGGATCTACAATAGTTCTTGCAAATTGTTCCCAAGGTAATACTTAATGTGCTTTGAATAGGCGGTTAAAGAATCTACCAGAAAATGTCTATTAACTGAGCTGCTTAGTTCATTATAGTCACTTTATAGTCACTATGCCACCTGCAAAAATATATAAGGACCAAGTCTTCCTCACACGACTGATCTCCAATGATATTGTTCTCTATCACTTGAAAATATGTTGACTCCTTTCCTCTTCCTTGTAGTCTGCCTTGTATGCTGAGCTATTCAACTTATGAAATATCTTCAGCACAGCTGCCCGATTACATACATCAAAGTCTCAAGACACTTTTGTCTGTTGGATAAGTTATCCTGCACCAAGATTTGCTGTTCTGAGATCTGAACCAGAAAAAAAATGCTTCTGTACTGTAGTGTTTAGACTGCTATATAATACCACTGGAGGGAGGAAATTTGTAAAAGCTGCAAAAATGGTAGAATTTGTAGCACAATAAACATGTACACTACATGCATCTGCTGAAGGAAATTCTGTTACAGGTTTTTTCATTTTTCTAGAAAGGGGCTACATCTCTGGGCCAATAAATTATCTATTTTTCATTGTTTGTTGTAGGGCTGAGTCCTAAAGAATCCTCAGATAGGTGACTTTGTCATCCATTTATGCAGTTGTGATGTAAGGAGGTATTGCCAGCAAAACTAGCTAACATTTTATAAATAATTATATATCATTTGTGAATATCAAACTAGTTTATATAAGATGTTTGTGTTGAAAATGTATTAGAACTGCATGTCATGTGCATATCAAATGGCTCTGTACAGATGTTTGTGTTGAAACGGTATTTGTAAAGTGTTGCGTTTAAAATGTATCCACAGTTTGCCCTACTGGAAGAGAACAGAAATGTGCATGAGCTGTTGTAACTGTTTAAATGTATATGTTAACAGAGGAAACTGGAGGGTTAACTTCAGTAAAGCAAACTTCAGAAAAATATTTGAAATTAAATCACTTTATAGGCTATGCAATAAAGAGGATATCTCTCAAGTTTTAATGCAGATAAAGACACAAAGTCTGTACTAGGAAGTTTTCTATATTATCTTTAGGGTGAACTAATTAGTAGTCTTGAAATGTGGAGGAATGCAATTGTTTTATGACTTCCAGCATCTGCCAAATATATGATCAAAAGCCATTGTATGAGCATTTTTACAGGTAGATGCTACATGCTGCCAGCTTCAGCAATGGGGGTTTCACCAGGGAACTAGAAGTCAGATGACGAGAAATTATGTCATTTTGCAAGCTTTCCCAGGAATAATATTCTAGATATTATTTTGAGAAGTCTCTCAGTGAGACAGAGCATTCTGTATTCTAACTTGGACCCAACAAGAAGAAGACCTAATTGCTCTATTAGTAAATTCTTAGGTTATAGTAAATCTCTTAGATATAGTCAGGAATATAGTGAAGCTTAGTTTGGATATTTTTCTTTATTTATGTGGGCCTGTACTGCAATGTTATTTTAAATATTTCTTATGAGTTTGAACTCTGATTTCACTGTAAATATATATTTAGTATTGTCTTTTTTTTTATTTATCATTAAATATATTTAATCCTTTCATTATGGCTGATCTGTGTAGAGATATTTAAGTTTTGAGAGTACTTGCATATTTATTTGGTGGCACTGTGTGGGCCACTCCTAATAGCCTTGCTCTTGGTCAAACTACCATTTGTATTAATATGAATATTAATATTAATATTACACAGTAAAATTGGTCACCCTTTGTTAAGGACCTTAAAGTAGATGTTGAGGAGTGACTTGTGGCAATGGAAACTACCTTATAGTCTTGGCAGAAGGGGGCATTGCTAGTAAACCTGTGCCAGCCGTGTGTGTGTGTGTGTGTGTGTGTGTGTGTGTGTGTGTGTGTGTGTAAATCAAACCTCAAAAAGTGTGTGTGTCAGCTACTTGGGCAGGGACATGAAGCACTGGTTGGACAGAGAGGGTGTTGGTAGGTCTTGCCTTGGTCACTCAGCTAAGATCTCAACTCTATAGCTGTGCTAATGGAAAGTCTTATTGTGGATCTGGAGAAAGGTAGAGGAACCAGCCCCGGATTGACTGTTGTCCCTGTGTGCTCTTAAGGGAAATTGTACTTGATGCAAAGAGTTGCATCTGGAAACACTGTGAGTGCATCTATCATCACCCCAGTGTATGCCCCCCACTGTTGCCAGTGGCAAGGATTAAGGCTCCTTGATTACTGGTCCACTGGAGGGTCATCACAGCAGTGTTTGACTTATAGCCTGAAAAATGCCTAAACATATTCAGCTCCTTCAGTATTCAGTTCAATTCTCATCCTGCTTTTCAATGTAAATCAATAAGTCATCTATGTAAAGTGCCAATTAACATTACTTCTCAAGAACATTTTATCCCCTCCCGTCAAGTCTTGAGATACACTGCCATTGGCTCTAAGTATAAAGCAAACGGAATAGGGGATAGATGGCAGCCTTGCTGGAGATGACAGGCTCCTTCCAATTTTAACTCGGACTGTAAAGTTACTAAAGATATCATATAACATTTGTAAGAGTTTGGAAAACCATACTTGTCCAAAACTATATAGTCCCACTGCACCCCATCAGTGCCGAAACCAAAAATTATTAACTGTTTATCCTGTCTGGTTGTGTGAGACATCAATAAAAAAGAGTACTTTATTGTATTATCAAAGGTTTGTCTTTCTGGTACAATCTGCATTGATCGGATACTTTAAGGATGACAAAATAGTTGCTGTCCTTCAGGTTAAAATGGATGTAAATAATTTATTTAAACCACTTTCAAAAATTGAGAAAAAGTACCACTAAAGACCAGGAACCGAAACCTCCAGCACAATTTATTTTATTCAAACAGCAGATAAATCTTGTAGCAGCAAAACAGTCTCTCTTAGCGCCTTGGCTAAAACACAGCCTTTACAGAGTTTTAGCCGAGCCGCTAAGAGAGACTGTTCTGTTGCTACAAGATTTATCTGCTGTTTAAATAAAAGAAATTCTGCTGGAGGTTTAGGTTCTTGGTCTTTAGTGGTAAATAATTTATTGTCTGCATTTAAAACTGAGATAATGTGGGACAGCATCAATAGGTCCAAATCTCTACCAGACATCAGTATCACCAATACTGATCCCTTTTTCCAGCTCTCTGAGATCTGCCCTCCCTCTGTTACCTTGTTAGCCCAGATCTGGATTTATTATACATTGTTCCTCATATTTTCTCCATACTTCTATTGGTAAGCAATCTACCCTATGCGATTTTCCCAAATGAGTGGGTGGCAGGTAGTGTTTTGTCTTGGCTGCAACAAGCATAATAATATCATCTCTGCCAACAACTACATAACAGAACAAGTAAACCACACAAAATTACTGTATGTAATCATAGATAACCAGTTGAAATTTGAAAACCATGTACAACATGTGGTTAAAAAGCTCATTAAAAACTAAGTACACTATACAGAGTAAAAACCTAGCTCAGTGACATAGCTAGGAGATGGTATAACCTTTACTTTCTTACTGGCATCCATCCTGTATGTTACCCTGATCTTCACTAAACTTCAAGTCAAATAACTGTCCAAACTTGAACAATGTTATAATAAAATAGCCAATTTGCAAAAAACTATAACAACAGAACACAACTCTGCCCAGCCCTCAGAGTATTAAACTGTTTAGAACCAACACATCACCTATTTCTTTCTCAGCTAACTATAATACACAGACTTTTTTGTAACCCTGACAATTGCCCAGCCCTTAACAACTTAATACAAAGCCACAACACACATGGAATTTTATGCCCTAGAGAAAATCACTAACCACTATAACCAAATTGTTTAATATTCGGGCCTATGTCATAACATCAGTAGTATGGAATGTTGAACTGCATATGGTCGAGAGCACATGATCAACATTCCACAACATTGAAAAGTAAATAACTGAAAGCCGTGTTTTTACAGGGGGATGGAGCTTGCATCGCTGCACCAACACACCCTCCACAAATTATATATTTCAACTTTGAGATTGCACTACTATGGGGAAAAGGGCAAATTCCCAGATCCCCACTGTGTTGTGATCTCACTACAAACACATTCACATTTGGAAAGTTGATTATATAGTCTTAACCATATGCAGTTTGTCTTTCCAAAACATTGATATCATGAAGAGGAACCCTATATTTAAACAGTGTTGCTAAACTATGGAACCACATACCACTATCACTGAAATCCAATCAGAATACAAACTTATTTAAACACAACTAAAACATCATCAAATCAATGGATCTGCTCCTGTACATCTGTAAGATAAATGCCACTGTTACCTTCAGCTTGTTATATTGTCAAACAATTTCTCTTCATTCAGAATCTCATACTCCACAATCAGTCTTCAGCAATACGTGAATAGTTTTATAAGCATCTCCCAGATAATAGTTTATTTTGTGATACTGTTCATCCCACCCATCTATATAACTCAAATATAAACCTTATGATAGTTTTTTATATAATTGATAGTTATAATAAGATACATTTTTAATACCATTTACTATTGCAAGGTATTTCCCTGATAAAACACATAGAGTGATTTTTGGTTTATGGGAAAATAATAACCTATTTTGTTGGTTGCAATGTATTGAAAACCAACAAGCTTTGAACACACAAAGTATATTGTGAACCTATGCCCTATCCCCTAATGGCTGGTTGGTTCTTCAGAGTGTCACTGCATACACTAAGGATCTGTGTAGAATAATGCATAACTCATCCTTCAAAACCGTACCAAAAATTATAAACGAGATTTTTGGAATTCTATATAATAATATCAATGTTAAGAATGAATTATCATATCTGTGTAACACTAATTGTCTATAAGACAAGCTCCTAAAGATTCTTACTGGCAATACCTAACTAAAGGTTTCAAGTATCATTATCAATGGAAGATAAAACAAAACATTTTATTTTCAGTTAAACTAACTTCTTACTCACAATTCTGGAGGATTTTTCATTGGAAATTTCTACACAGATCATTTTTGACACCTTAGAAACTCTCAAAAATGAACCCTTCAAACAGCAAGTTATGTTGGAGATGTCATATGTCCACTAATGCTGACTGGTCTCATATTTTTTATGACTGTACTAATATTAAACTATATTGGAATGAGATTAACAAATTTCTTCAAGCTATCTCTACTGATATATTTGTTTTGAGAAAGTCTTTAATTTTATTGAATGTTGTTAATAGTAATAATATGAAGAAAGTTGACCTGTATTTGTTGTGGACAATGTTAGCAATAGCCAGAAAAAGTATAACTAGAAGATGGAACTCTACTGTAGCACCCACAATGGAGGAATTCCTATCATCACTGAAGAAATGCATACTAATGGAGAAAAGAACTCAAGAGTTAAGAATTTTTCCTAAGCCATTGGTTAATAGTCTGTGGAGGAAAGTTTTGAATTTGATCGATACCCTACAGATGGAACCAAACTCTTCCTAACTATCATAGTTTATATATTAACTTATTACTTAACTACAAATGTGTTTATCTGAATCCTTTTTGTCAGGCTGAATGTAAATACTGTAAATAGATATTGAATGTTATGAATGTATTAAATTATTGTGTTATTTCATCAAAATAAAAATCATTTGAGTAAAAAAAAAAAAAATAATATGATAGTTTTTTTATAATTGTCTCTGAACTTGATAAACACCTTACCTCTTAACTACAATATTAACATTTTCTGCCCTAGCTAGTTCTTTCCCTCACTTCCATTTCTAAGTACTAATCTCATGATCTATTATATATCTGACAAACCCACTAATACACCTCTTCAAACGCTTAATGTTCAACATCTACTAATACATATGTATCATTCATATGATAGTAGTTGATTCTACTTTCATATGAATGTATATGTAATTGTTAATTTATCTTATTTAATGAATGTTTATATATACATGAACGAATGTCTGTTTAAAAATTTTTGTAATATGTCAGAGGTTTTTTCCCAAGCCTCTACCAAACATGGGTTTTTGATTAAACTCAGTTGGACAAGCCCAGTAAACAAAAGCAAAATAAAATAATACATTTCCTGTACAGTGGTGCAGTGTATAGTGTCGTCTCCTCACAGCAAGAGGTCCCCCTGGTTTGATTCTCAACTGGGGTGCCTTCTGTGCCAAGTCTGCATGTCCTTCCTGTGTTTGCATGGGTTTCCTCTGTGTGGTCCAGGTTCCGCCACATTCCAAAGACATGCAGCAGATGGATTAGACACTCTAAATTGGGCCTAGGTGTGAGTGTGTGGTGTGGAAGAATTACCATTGCAGGGCTAGCCATCTGTTGGTGTAAGCCTTGGCTCTAGATGATTGTAACTGTTGACATGACACCCTGAACCCATATGCCAAAATGGGAAAAAAGGGGTTGTGGATGTATCCAAATTTAAGCAGTTTAATATGATCCTGTGAATTCAAATCCCTGTAATGGAAGGTCATTGGGTTTAAATTCTTTCTGATAAACAAAATATTTAGCTGTTTTAATTGGTGAATGCAGACCACTTACATCCCAGGAGACAACTCTAAGACCATTTACTCAAACTAGCCATATCCCAGAAATGCTACAAGTAAATCTTAACATTTCTAACATGAGCCCATTACTGCAACATACATATTAAGTCCATGAAATGCTGCTTTTCCTCTTTTCTCCTTTATATAACAAAGTTCAATGTCATCGGATCTTAACTTCTCATATTTGATTTTACTAATCCATCTGTTTTGCTTTACTTAAACAAAACATCTATATTTTCCAAACCTTTTAAGTCCATTACATGAAATCATCTTCAGCGCTTCTCTAGCATTTGCTGGATTGTTTCATGTGCAGAAGTGACATATGGTAACAGAATAGATGCCATTTTTCTGGCAACACCAGGCCTCAAGATAGACATCAAAAAGGAGAAGCTTAATATATTTCCTTATATTTCTGCAGGAATATTAATGTTTGCCATGCTATTGTTGTCCTTTTAAAACGTCATTAGCTGAAAGGCACTTTATGTTGAAATTAAAGCATTATATCTCCAAAGCGACTTTTTGTTTGCAGTCGTTTACATAACTTTGAGCAGGAAACAGCAGTCTGAATGTCAAATTGCATCTAACAGTATGGGAAACTGGGATAAGCTGTGCCCTTTCACCACCTACCTGACCTTTGCTGTTTTTTATTTCCAGTCGATACTCATATTGTAATCAAGTTTAACCACTAACAAATGTATGATGCTTTTTCCTTTGTGACAGAGAGCAACTGTGTGCCCTCAGTTTAGTTCTTACCCTAACTGAAACCACGGCAGATGAATGCATGACATATGATATGCTTTAGCACAGACATCATACTGGGCTTTGGTTCAAGTTTATGTTACTTATTTCTTTAACTGGATAGAACAACTGGTCTTAAAAGTTGTTTCAGATGCAATCTGGGCTGAAAAGGCAACACTGAACTGTAAACAGAAGAAATAGAGCATTATAAAAAAGAGAGAATCTAGCTTCTGAGTGCTTTAAAATTGAAAATGATTATTCCATCTATTAATAGGGTCATAAATGCAAAAAAATATTACTGCACAATACACTGGTTATCTGAAAAAATAGAAAGACGCAATTAAACTGTATATATTTTATGAAATAAACAGAAATTCAGTTACACTAGCACCAGCCAAGAAATGAAGCAACAAAATCAGTTTGTCGATCCCGTTGGGGATTAGATGGATTGGAATGAAGAAATTCTTTTGAAAATAGAATAGAAAAATCAGGTTAAATGAGTTTTTCATTCTCAGTAAAACAGATAGCTTCTACATTTTCCATAGAAACTGTACTGCAGACAGAGAGTGGTTTAATAAATAGAAAGGTTTTTACTGGGCAGCATAGTATATACCAAAATTAATATATCTGGCAGGAGAAAAGATATTTTTAGTAATCATAGCTGAAACTACACTTTATGAATCAACATTTTCAATGCATTGCTTTTTTTTCTTAACAGAAAGACTTTAGTTACAAAACAATATTTAAAAAGGCCTGTGGTGACATGCAGATGGTAGCTGGTTATATTTTGGCATGGTTTATGAAATCACTGTTCAGATGTTATGCTGAAAGTTGTAGGTCTTCTGGCAGTTCACTGAGGAGAATTAAGACTAAGAAGTGTTAATAAGTTTCATTCTGTAGCCCTATTTTTTTACACTCTTTAACCTTGTTGCCTGTTGATCTTCAGCCCCCTCCCAGACAATCGGCCTATTTGCCCTATTTTGTTACACTCTTTAACCTTGTTGTCCTGTTGATCTTCAGCCCCCTCCCAGACAATCGGCCTATTTGTTCCAAATCTACGGGGTGAGAGTCGACTGGAAGGGGCCATAAGTTAGACAGCCATTATGTGCAGGTTGCCTATTTTTGCTTTCTAAGCCCAAGTCCCCGCACCCACCTGACAAAGTGCTTGGAAGGGGATGTGCAGTGTACTGAACAAGGAGGTATCCCCTTGCTTCCTTAAAGAGCATTTCTCCAAGCCACCCTAACTGCCCCCCCCCCCCGAGCACTATATGATTTCCTGGTCACCAAACTGTTCTGCGTGCTTCTAAGTGTGCTCAACCCTCATCACCCACATTGGGAGAGGCAAGTGGGCCATTTCCCACCATTCCTCCCCATTCCTGCATGTTTTTTCCATTGTTGGGCTGATATTTAACTTTGGACACCTGGATGAGCCAGGACCCCATCCCTGTACTCCATGATGCAGTAGGCTCTGTCCATGTGCACCATTAAGCCAGGCTATCCTGCAGCCTTAGCTTTGACTACCCTCATCGCCTGCTGCATGATGCTGAGAAAATCAGCTAATGAGATACTGCTCCTGAGTGTCCCCTGCAGAGAGGCATTTTTATCTAATGCTTGACCTGTTTAATAAAGAAATAAAATTAAACAAAATAAGTACATTGTAACAAAATTAGTTATGGTTACTTTTAGCTAGTGACTATTGACTTTGTAGAAGTAGTGTAATCAAGAAATGCACCAACAGTATGCTGCTTTTGACGCAAAATAGAAACAAGGTACATTATATGTAACAAAGCAGTTCATTTTACTGTATCATTTGGAAGTACATTTTTTTGGGTTAGGGATTGAGTTTTAGGGCCAGGATTAGCGACAGAGTTTTAGGGTCAAGGATACAGTTTTAAGATTATTGTCGTATGCTAAAGTTTTAAGGCTAAGATTAGAATTTTTGGGTTAGAGATATAGTTTTAAGGTTAGAGTTAAGAGATGTAGGGTTAGGGTTATACTTATGTTAAGGGTTACTTCATTTTAATGGCATTGGTTACTGACAGTGATAGGCATAATTCATATTTGCATTACAGAAAACAAGATAAACAAATGAATCACACATGATTGCTTTAAGTAACCAATACCACAAAACTAGTATAAAGATGTAGATGAACATAATGAAAAACTGTAAGAGAGGATACGACTGCAAACAATAAATGATGTGCAATGACACAGGCACAAGGAAACTCTACTTCTGTAGGTACTAGCCCACAAGCCAAGTGGCTAAATTTCTGCCTGCAGCTTCAGTGACATGGCAAAACAGCAGTGCAGGCATTAGTACTGCTGTCTCACATTGCCTGGTATTTCATCTGTGAAGCTTGTATGGTCTTCCTGTCGGTGTCATTTTTTTCTTGGTTCTCCATTTTTCTTTTTCACACATTCGGTGTTTACTTATCCTGCGAAAAATTGCCCCTTCAGGATTTTCAGTATACATTATTTTTGTCTCAGGAAAATAACGTTCAGTGTTGTGGGTTTCGTAATATAAATAAGCAGCTGCATATATATATATATATATATATATATATATATATATATATATAGATAGATTCACTTCAGAAGACTGAAAATTCAAATCTCGAAATTCATAAGACTGAATCCCAAAATCCTGAAATTCAAAATCATGAAAACTCAAAATCTTGAATCCCAAAAGACTGAAAACACACAGGATACATATACTGACTTTAAACAACACAAACCATATTACTTTTCACCAAGTATAAACAGGGGCCAAGCACCCCTAAACCCCCATGTTGGGGCCTGTGCCTCCCACAGCCCCTGCTACTTAAATATATCAAATCCGAGATTGCACTTCACTACACTATCATGAGTTATGTTGTAGTACAGCAAGTTAAAAGGGTACATTACTAAAGTTACAACAGGCAGTCATGAAACATGTGATGCTATGTTTGCCATTTTTTTTCTGTGGAGTGCGATCTCAGAGTTGATATATTGAATTCGCAGGGGGTGGGGGGTGCAGCCCCCCACATGGGGGTGTATGGGAGCTTACCCCTCATCTCATACTTGGTGAAAACTGCTATGCTTTATCTTTTATGTGTTTCTGTGTATCCTTGTACTGGAATATTGCCATTATTTGTATCCTGTGTGTTTTCAGTCTTTTGTGATTCAGGATTTTGATTTTCAGGATTTTGGGCTTCAGTCTTATGAATTCCGAGATTGTGAATTTTCAGTCTTCTGAAGTGAATCCATGTATATACATAAATATATATATATATATATATATATATATATATATATATATATATATATATATACATTTGTATGCATAAGTACTTTTCAGTTGACTTGCATGTCAGGTAAACTTTCTCAGACTGCTAGAGTATCCCGTAATACATTACTTCCTTCAGTCCTCGCAGTCCAGGTCTAAGTGAAAGCTCTTATTCCAAAGGATAACAATTGAGTACCACTGAAAGAGGTCTTCAAAGCAAAGGAGAGTCCTGGAATGTGTGTTGACTACAGTGGCTGGAACTCACCTAACATATATTTTCATTATCATCACCCTTTTCTACATATCTAAAGTGATAGAAATCCATATATGGGGGTGTAGAGAGAGAGAGAGAGAGAGAGAGAGAGAGAGAGAGAGAGAGAGAGAGAGAGAGAGAGAGAGAGAGAGAGAGAGAGAGAGAGAGAGAGAGAGAGAGACAGAGAGAGAGAGAGAGAGAGAGAGAGAGAGAGAGACAGAGAGAGTGAGAGAGACAGAGTGAGAGAGAGAGAGAGAGAGAGAGAGAGAGAGAGAGAGAGAGTGAGAGAGAGAGAGAGAGAGAGAGAGAGAGAGAGAGAGAGAGAGAGAGAGTGAGAGAGTGAGAGAGAGAGAGAGAGAGAGCGAGTGAGAGAGTGAGAGAGTGAGAGAGAGAGAGAGAGAGAGAGAGAGAGAGAGAGAGAGAGAGAGAGAGAGAGAGAGAGAGAGAGAGAGAGAGAGAGAGAGAGAGAGAGAGAGAGAGAGAGAGAGAGAGAGAGAGGAGTGAGAGAGAGTGAGTGAGAGAGAGAGAGAGAGAGGAGAGAGAGAGAGAGAGGGAGAGGGAGAGAGAGAGAGGGAGAGAGAGAGAGAGAGAGAGAGAGAGGGAGAGAGAGAGAGAGAGAGAGAGCGGGAGAGAGAAAGAGAGAGCACTTTGCTAAGGAGTTACGAGTGTTGAGAAGGAGAATGCTGTCTCATTTGCTTCTGTGACACACACTCGACCCTATACTTTGAGACAATTGCCTTGTTGTGGAGATGGTTCTAAAAGACTGCCATCTAGCTTGTCCCTCCTGTTGTAGTTATGGTTTGTGTCTAAACCAGTGATGATGCTGATTTCCCTGTGTCCTGAAGAAATATCAGTCTGGAGGGTAAAACTTTACATCCGTGGATGTAAAGGTTTATCTTTCAAATATTCCTTTCAGATATTCAGCAGGCATGGGTCCAAATGGCACAGGGCCCCATAAGTAAAGTATATATAAAGGCCACTTCACTGAGATGCAGTCAGGAGTGTTAGTGAATGGGATTGCCAGATCCTGTCACAAGTTCATAGGTTCGTATGTAAGTACTAGGATAGCTGTCCTTGCAGGCCATTGTAAGCCTATCCAGTTCCCCTTTTTGTACTTGAAATAACCTATCTCATTTGGTTATTGATTGGCATTATCTATCCCATGTTTGATTATTATATATTACCCCTAATAAGAATAATAATTTGAGGGACCCCATGTATGGGATAAAGTATTTAGGAGCTGCATCTTTCCATTTGTAGTACAGGGGGTAGTCCTGACGTAAGTTTTCTGTTTCCCGTCCATAGATCTAATTTGCACTTGAATGGACAGGGATGAACTCTGTTTTATGTGGATGGGTAGTCTGTTACACAGCAGCAGCAGTATCCTCTGTGAAATACACCTGTCCCTCCGAAATATTCAGTTGATGTTGTAAAAGAGGTTTAGTTCCCTAGACAGAATATGTTTTATACCATTTGATTTATGATTGCAGTAAATCCATCAGTAATGAGTCAGAGAATGCCTTGTGTGCTAGACACAGGTCACCTCTTAGCAGTCTGTAGGATACAGAGTAAAATGACAGAGCTTTGATCACTCTATGTAGGAAAGGTATCTCTGAGGACATTCTAGATGTTGCATGCTTCTGTAGAGACACATGCCAAAGAAGGTATTATATTCAGTGACTGGCCTAATGAGGGCCGAGTAAAGGGGAACAATGACAAGTGCAGCTCTTCTGCTGTACTGTGGGGAATGCAGACCCTCAGATTACAAATAGTGAAGCGTATTAATGTCTATGCCTTAATTTAATCTTTAACGTCTTTATCAGCCTGTCAGCCAAGTGATGTATGGCATTAAGTATATGCATTAAGTAACTTAGCAGCTCTAGTAGCAGTGTGAAAATTGCCTCCCAGTGATGTCCATGGCACTATACTGTTTCTCTAGAGGCTGGACCATTGGACTGTGTGCCCATGAGTTATGCTGCTTGTTGTAACTACTATTATAATATCCAGCTTTGAGGTTCCAGCTCACACTGTCCATTATTTAAGTCTCCTGACACTGAAGGTTACAGTAATAAATATTCACACCTTTTAATAGCCAACAAAGATTATTCTATGATACAGAAACTTGATATTGTCAACATGTTTATGTAGGCAAGCATAAGCTTGTTTCTAACCATATTTTAATAAAATATAGAACAGAGAAAAATCTGTATTTTAGTTAGATATATTTCAGGTTGTTGAATAACGAAAGTAAATAATATTTTTTTGAAATCTAAGTCTTTTCAGGGCTGTAGTTTTGTAATTCTTCTCTCCTCCCTATGTATAAAGTATGCCGGGTTGAAACTATTATTACTACTGCTGCTGATAATGCTTTAAGTGTATGCAACTATATGGACTGGAAGTAAGTTAATGGGTTTTATATTATTTATTCATTTTTTTATTATGTTAATAGAGAATTGCAAATGCACCTTAGTTAGCTGTGATCTGTACCTTTAAGGAGCTAAAGGGAGAGCAAGGGGCGTGGTTAAGTGTTTCAATGCTGGTATTTAAACTCACTTGTAATGGTGGGAATGTTTTGCTTGTCTGAAGAAGTTAGTGCAAGATACTAACGAAAAGCTTTTACATTTGCT
Source organism: Protopterus annectens (assembly GCF_019279795.1). Taxonomy (NCBI): domain Eukaryota; kingdom Metazoa; phylum Chordata; order Ceratodontiformes; family Protopteridae; genus Protopterus; species Protopterus annectens. Next base: position 1,611,069,245 of record NC_056739.1, on the reverse strand, counting down.
TAATAAAATTTGTTGTTTTTCTTGTTTTTTACATTTTGGACTGGCCTGAGTCGAGTTCTTGGCTTTTGAATTAGCGGTGGTTTTCACTAGTTTGTTTTTCCAGTCTTGAAAGTTTATTTCTTTGGGGTTTTATATTTTAATTATCCTTAAAATGTTATATACAAATATATATTTCTTATGTTTGTGATTGCATAGTATTTCAAAAAAATAAAGTTTAGGTCCTGTTTCTGATCAATTACATGGTGTACCATAGAAAGTTGATGAGAAATGGGGACAGAGATGAAAAGTATAATTTAGAAATTACTATATACAAATAAGTGACTTACACATAAATATAATTTGAAAACATGATATATATATATATATATATATATATATATATATATATATATATATATATATATATATATATATATATATATAGTTAGATACAGGTAAAAGTAGCACTGGAGTACTTCTCTATGAATGTAGACATAGCTTCAGTCCTGGCATACACTTACATTGATCAGTACAGTTACACTAGTGATGTGGCATGCTTTATCAGCACACAACATATTACAGACAGACAGGATGTTACACACACACACACACACACACACACACACACACACACACACACACACACACACACACACACACACACACAAACACACACAAGCACACCACACACACACACAAGCACACCACACACACACACACACATACTTACTTTTAACACATGCATGCACACCCACACACGCACACACACACACACACACAAAATTACTTTTAATTTTATCCCCCTGCTCTGAATATTACCAACACAATATGGTAAACTGATGCTTCTTTAAACTGTGACATTTTCACTAGGGACTTGTTGAGTTTGTCCATTGTTATTTAAAGTATTAAATGCTAAAGCTAGTATGTATTTTCATGCATATATTGTCACGTGTCAGAGCCAAGTTTGCAGGCACACCACCGTATACAAAGTAAACAGTGTTTTGTCACCTTTGTCCTACTTTGTAATCATGTGCTAGTACTTAGCCATGCCCAGATTGCGCTAGACATGTATGCAAATTAGGAAAATTAAAACACAGCCGTGGGCAGACTGATTAGAGTTATACCCTGTGTGTAGGGCTTAACCAAGATGCATGCACTTACCTCATTTTAAAGCTTGCAGTATTAGGCCCAGGAGCAAAACTTTTTTGCATCTTTTTGTAGCTGCTATTTTGTACGTACTAAACCAACTTTGCTGAAGCTATAACGGATGCTGGAAAATTCCTTTTATCTATTTCATCAATGTCAGATGGCGTTATACATTTTTTTAATGCCCATTTGATTATCAGATTGCTCTAGCTGTTATATAGTATAAATTCCCAATTACTGTTTGATAAGTTGTTGGTTTTCATTCTTTTTTGCACATATAGAATTTTCAGCTTATCATCTTAAAATACACTGTAGGATAAAATACTAAACATAATATAGTTTTTCAGTGGCATGTGCTCTGTTTTGTTTATTATTTTGTAAACATTGGGACTATGTATGCTAAAAAAGAAATATGTAGGAATCAAACCTTTCCCGAGGGCAGGTGCTCTTTTTGTCTACTGAGACTTGCATGATGCACAAAAGAATCACGTGTACTGTACCACAAAATAAGTGGCACCTTGCATTCGTTCTAGCTGTGATACACTGATAGTTCCTTCTAAGGAAAAAACATGTATGTATCTGTTATTTTAAATGCACTCTAAAACTTTGGATTTGTATACAGTCTTGCATAAACTTATCATATCTAGATTATTTTATGGCAATCCAGATGTAATCCCCATATTTCAGTGCATGTCCTAAATATGTGCAGTGTTATTCTTAGATGCATACCTTTCAACTGTTCAGATTTTCACAGAATGTCCAGATTTGTGCATCATATCTTTGGTTTGATCCTCATAAAATGTATAGTTTTCTGGCAAATCACTGAAGACTAAAATCAGTAAATAATGACATACATTTGAATTCAGACTTCATATTCCTTAGAAAATGCATGCTAACACAAATCCTGTTATTTTATCACCTTTCTAAGTTTATAAGAAAAATATTTAAAATCTGTCCCTATTTCTGTGCCTTTTTCTCCCATTATTTTAGGCTTTGTCCAGATCTTTTGCAATAAGAGGTTGAGAGGTATGCTTAGATGTGTATTGTAGTGTATTCTCCATCTTACTGTATGTAAACTATTGTACTATCTAATTATTGTATTTTGTTTATATTTCTGTGGAGTTTTTCTCCCTGGGCCTCCACTGAAAATGGGCTTCTGGCCCAATCGGACTTTCCCCGGAAAACAAATATAAATAAATAAATAAATAAATAAATAAATAAATAATGTTATTATAAATTACTGAGTATAAAAGAGTTAAGTAAAATCTCCCATTTGGAGTGTAGATGGAGTTAAATGGAAAACATTTTACCATTTGAAAAAAAAAAAGAAAAGATGCTGTTAAGAAGCTATAATTTCCCTTAATTACTCTACCTGTTTATCTTTCCCTACTGTTTCTGTCCTTTATCTCTTGCGTGTATCAGTGGTTATAAAATAATGTCATAAAAGAGTCTGGAACATTTTAATCTATAGCTGAAATCATTTGGATGTGTATTCTTGCACTTTCTAAATTGCTTTATTTTATGAGTTTATTATTTTACTCAGCAGGTGAGAGGGTTGATCTAAAGGGACCCTTTCGATGCCCAACTCAGAACTTCAGATACACTGAAGTACAGTACGCAGGAAACTTCAGTTACATCTGGGTCTCAGACGGCTTTCCTGATGTAACTCCCTAGGACTGCTACAGTAAACAATTTTGTGTTGACTTAGAAGTTTCTATACTCTGTGAACCTACCTAATGTTTTTTTTTTTCTTGTCTTTCACAAACCCTTCTGTATGTAATAGTCCTTTTAATTACACAGAGTGGATAGTGTGTCACACGCCTGCTTTGATCTGCAATTATTTGCCCAGCACTCCCAAACAGATTAACATTATTTTCCTCACTGGAGTAGCATTGTGGCACATTTTATGCTATTTTTACTGCATGCAGAAATAAGCTGTTGCTTTGCCTGCCAGAGGATGGCCTGGGCTGGCTGTTCTCCTTAACACAATATACAAAAACATGCCATCTTGTTACTGTTTTTAGTACAGTGATATCTACAGACGTCTCCTTTCTATTTATGTACACAGCCAACACTAGTGATAAGTCATGAGATAAAGATTATGGGTGGCCTTCTACCTCAGTGGAAACATCCATGTTACCGGAAACATCCATGTTACCTTTTTATTCAGCTCTTTACTCTTGCTATGATACACATGACTTACATAATCTTCACATTAGGAGGCCTGGTTACCTTCAAGTAATCTATTCTGCCCTTCCTTCTAATGCAAGGTGGGGTCAGTAATATTGTTTGTACACACACGCAAAAAAAAAAAAAAACAGAACAGCTCACTCCTTTTCCACCCATATATGTGTTAATTTCTTCCCCACATGCATGTAACATGGAGACATCCTCCTTCTGGGTGCATCAGATCTTCGGTGCCTTGCACTGCAATCTAATAAGGAAAAGTATTTTCTCAATAACCAAAATGACAGTTTCCTATACATAAAACCTTTCACAATCTGTCTGTTGTATGCCATCACCAACAATGCAGTGACACTGGAATTAATCAGTAGTACCCCCCCCCCCCCAGGCAGAGCCATGTTCCCCATGCTGGGATACTGGCAGATGATCATTCACCATTACTGAATGCCTAAAATAATAAAACAAAATTGTTTCTTTACCTGCTACAAATAACATGATCCACTACTTTTTCCAACATATTACTAGCGCCTTCTACTGCAGATTGATCGGTTCACTCCATCTGCCTTCACAAATCCTTACTTTTCATAAGGGTTATTTTTTTTCACAAACAAGAAACACAGCTACACTTCCTGGAAATCAGCAAAAGACTGACATATACACCTATAATACATTTCTATGAGGTTGTCAAGTATAGCCTTAACCAGACTTTTTTGAAAATGTTTTCTATTGAAATTGAAAACATCACAATAAAATAACTTGCGCACATTCCTAGATACTTTACATAATTCATATCTATTACATGTAACATTTTTTTTTTTCTACTTTGCATCACTTATCACAAACACTCATCCTGCTACAACAGTCTTTTATATCATTGCTAATAAAGTACATGACATTATGCATACATCTCCTTAACAAGGTATTCTCGTTCATGGATACAGTGTTGCATCATATTCATGTTTGCAAGTATTTGCTACCATGTGTTTTGTTAATCTTAACTAACAGTGAAAACATATGGCTGAATATTACTAATAAAGATAAAATCCATTGTTTACCTTATTCATCACCTAGATATTTATGCTGAATATACCATTACACTTTATCCTTAATATTCTAATTGTAATCACCTGTTAGTTATAAAATTCATTTTTTTGTGAAGCTTCTATTTTGGCAGGTGCTTTTACATAACATCCTCATAGCATAGCCTTCTACTAGCATACATGCAAACATGCTAGGCCTATTGCTCCAGACAGTGCAATGCTGTTAACGCTTACCCGTCTCAACACCATTCCTATGTGTTATATTATTTTACTTCTTTCAAAATCTGTTTTATTATCTTTCTTCTAAAAATATGTCCTGCATATGATTTTATGTCTAACCAAGGTAAGTCTAGGCATTACTACATTGACATTCATTCTCATTCATTCTTCAGTTTTAAGTAATTCCAAACCATTCAATTTGCCACTCTTGTCATGTCACAGCTGCTGTGAAACATTAATTTAGACTACCTATCTGAAAAAACAGTCTGAGAGAGAGGTGTTATATGCCTTTTTTCTGTTTCACACTTGAAAGCACACTAACATCAGGACAAACACTTAATTATTTATTTTGAATTCCATTTTTCTCTTCTGATTTGACAGTTAAAGTAAGTTAAGCACAAATGACAGTTATCACTGTTCTTTCATTAATTTGCTAAAGGCTTGTTTTTTACACACTATCACACAACCACTGTTCCCTCACCAAGCCATGTCTTGTATATCTTCTTTCTTAATCAACTTTCCAGATACACAAATTAACCCACCACTGACAAGATGTTTTCTTGCTATTGTTATATGAAATCACCCTCTCCTCCTGCTCTCAATATTTGTTTCATAAAATGCTTATATTTGGGTCTATATTAGATCACTGAACACTTAAAAAAGTGAATGGTGATTAACTGACCCTATGCAAGTGAAAGCTTACAATGTCGAAGTGTCAGAACAGTGATTTTTTTCCCAAGGGAAAACAATTGCTGTTCCAAAAAAAAAAAAAAAAAAATAAAAATAAAAAAACAATTTTAAACATTACATTAAGTGGGGGGCTTCACTTCCCACAACCCCCTACTTAAATATACCAACTACGAGACTGCACTACAGTGCCAAAAACGTCAAAGTATCGAAGCGGCCAAGCGAATTCTTTCCCAGGGAAAGAATTTGCTTAACAGCCACTTCGATATTTTGCATTTTCAGCCTTTTAAGTTCGACCAAGATGCATTCAAAAGAATGCGTCTTCGGTCTTCTAATATGGACCCTTATATTTTACCACCATTGACATCTCTAATATTGTTGCAAATTATTGCACAGATGGCAAACATTCAGTTCTTATTAATATTTAATGCTCACGTATTTGAATCAGCTCTTATAGTTCAAAAGATAAATAACGTTGGTCAGACAGCAATGCTAACCCAAGTATAAGTGCAATACAGCAATTCATTATCGATATTTAATGCTGTGTTACTAAATTTTATATTATACCACTCTAGGTAAATTAGTCAAGAGTCACTGAGAATTGAATGTTTTTAAATGACAGCATTTTAATTAAACAAAGCAGTATCTACATTTTTATACATTTGTTAACTGGGTAGGCCCACTGGACATACATGTCCCTTTTCAAGGGTGACCTGTGGCCACTGGCTGAGCAAGTGACTTCTCAATGTAATACAACAGGCAAACAGAAGTGGAAGAACCAAAATCTATAGTATTGATTACAGAAAACAGCTGATATATCAAAGACTATGTAGCAAAGCAACTCACTTGTACCATTATGGTTGTCATAACTCCAAACAAAAGTATGGAATAGCATATACAGGACAGATGTCCATCATTATAACTCTTCATGTTGGCCAAGTGGTCCTAACTCAAACCAGAATGGGGACATCCCTATTTGTATCTCCTTTCTTATATCCATTACCAAGTAGCAGTTACTCAATAATACCGTATAGTTAGATAATATGTTTGAGTCCCTTGGCTGTCTCACTACTGATAGGAACCATATATCTTTAACATCATAAAACATATGAAATTTGTGCCACCTGTTAACAAACTGCAATGTTTCTGATGGACAACCCAATACTTAGCTCAGTGGTGGAACCTTAGTGTTCCATCTTACTGCATCTCTGTAATGACCATTGCACTTAAGCATTCTTTGATCATCAACGTTATGGATATAACAGCTGATATCCAACACATGAAATATATCATATGAAAAACTTTCCTTTCCCCACTTGACTCCTGATATTTCTTCCATTCCTCTTCCACTTCCATAAAACATGCAAACTTCCTGTACCTGTAACACCTGTATAGTTAGTCTCCGTAACTTCACAAACTGAATACATTAGTAACTCATTTAACTTGGCCATTGATTCTACAACATTAATAGCATTTATAAAGGCATTACTCCTTCTGTGGAAAAAAACATACCTTCATCACTGCAGGGAGTATCGGGCTGCACATCAGCTTATGTCTTTAATTCATAATTGCATCTATAACCTGCAACCTGTACTAAAAAGTTGTATTCAAGTAATCATGAGCCTCATGCACTCAACTTGCTACAAAATGTTATTCTCCCTGGTGCCACAAGTGTAGTGACACCTGTTCTTTTCATTTGTTGACACAAACTGCGCCAATATTACTCTAGATTTACCAAATATCATTTCAGATGTAGCCAAAGACAGCCAACATACACTGCTTCAACAATCAGTGATGATTTTTATAAAAGCAGTCTAATGTGCTATCTTGGTTTTCATGAACATAACAATTCCGGTCCTTTCTCTCCTTAGAATATTCTACTTAGTCTGAGATTCTTTCTACAGGCCTTATCTGCCATTGCCGTCAACTAGTAGTGCGCATTTTCTTCTTTACCATCTAATTAGTTCCTTGTATTTCACATTTCAGCGCCACCTGTTGGCTATTTTGAATCATTTCAACCTGCTGAGCATGTGAAACTCAACATAATCAATACTAGCTACTTCTAGCTTTCTTATCTAACCTTCTAACAGTCCTGAATATTCCAAAATTCCAATTTTATATCTTCCAGTCATCTTTCTACTTCTTTAACACTCAGCTACTTTATAGTATGCTGGATAGCTAGCTGGATAACTGTTAGGATCCAAGAGGTTAGAATTAGTGAGGCCACCTACCGGTCTAAACAATGAATTAAATTGGAATTGTTTGCTTTAAAATGGAAATTCAATGTATAATTAGTGGGTGTATGTTACTAACTGAATGTAGTATATAAGAGTATACATTTTGGAGATTTTATTATTTGATATTCCTTGAAGGTGGAAACACCAAAGCACTAGAAAATAAAGAAAATCTGTTTTACTCACTTGCCTTTTTGTTAACTACAGTTGGTGGTTATTTGGGTCAGAGTTGTATCGGAATTTGGCAGAAGAAAAGGAGTGTTTGTGGTTTACACCTCCACAAAGAGGCCCGTCACCAGTGGAGTCCCCCAGGACTGTATGTTAGGCCCACTCCTCTTTGGCACCTACTTCTCGGATGTCAAAGCCGATGTCAAAGGCCTCTGGCTAACCAAGTTTGCAGATGACTGCAGACTGGAAGCAGTCATCGAATCCCCCAAGACAAGGATATCCTTCAGGAAGGTCTAGCACAGTCAAACACTTGGTGCTAAAGCCAAGGCTTAAAACTTAATACCAAGAAATGCATTGTAGCACCTTTCGGGAAGTCTGCTACCCTGTGGGTAACTATGTCATCAATAAAACACCCTTTAAAGTTAATTCACTAGTCAGGGATCTGGGCACTCATGTAGATAGTAACCTAGCCTTTAATCAACATGTGTCAAAGGTAGTAATAAAATCCTTCTATGGTGCTCAGCACTAAGCAAGGACATGGCATCTAGGTCCAGAGAGCTCATCATATTACTGTACTCAGCCCTCATCACGGCCATCATAAGAGTATAATGCCACCTTCAGTATGTACCTGACCAGACACAAGCAGCAACTGGAATGTTCACAAATGTTCTTTACAAAACGAATACAGGAATAAACACAATGTCCTATGCTGATTGCCTCAAAGCTCTGTTTCTTTACTCGGTGTCATACAGACTTCTAAGAGGTGATCTTTGGCATACAACTCATCCCTGGACCCTGCTGTGATGAATCTTTTGCACATCCACAAAACAAATAGCATCATAACCTTAGATTAAAAGACCTAAATGCTGCTTGCAACATAAATAGAACATGCTGGAAACAGATATGCTTCTCAGAGAGTTCCTATTCTCTGGAACATGTTTCCCATCCATGTGAAGGAGAGTTCCTCTCTGTCCCTATTTAAGCATAACTTGCACCAGTGGATGGGTAATCAGAAATTTGTTCCTGATCTGGATCCTATGTCTCTGACGGACAGATGCAATCAGTAACTCACCCCCCTATAAATCAAATATAAATCAAATTTGTGGGTCACATTTGGGTTACACAACAATAATTTTTAAAGGCTATAGTCGTTGGCTTGGTATATACCTATGAACTGAATTAAATTTTTATCATCCACTAAATGCTGCTGCCGTGGCCATCACATGTCTTCTTAATTGTTATTAGTCAGGCCCTCTTTCATAATGACATTTCAGCTAGGATTCACATTTTCTCTAAAAACATTCAAATGTCTAGACATTCACACGCAATCAGTTTATTTTGTAAACACAAAAAATAAGTAATTAACTGTGACGTGTGGAGCAACTCTGGGAGATAAGCACCTTGTTCAAGTGCTGCAAGACTTTCTCCTAATAACTGTTGTCTTTGCAGTTTGGCATACGTGTTACCATTATATCACGGGTGACCGAGCTAAACTACAAAACAGGGCTCTCTGTTTTGTATGGTTCTGTCTAGAAGGTTCATTTCACTGTCACACAAAGAGGTAATGCTAGCAACCAGGAACAGAAGATTCAGCACCTCAAATCCCTCATAAAATACTTTATTACATTTCAGTTCACGGTAAACATAGATTGAGCATTTTTGTCCTAAAAAAACATTCTGATGAAGTCCTGTTTTTTTTAGGGCAAAAGCATTCACTCTATGTTGTAATGTGAATTGGAATGTAATAAAGTATTTTATGAGGGATTTGAAGTGCTGAATCTGCTGTTCCTGGCCACTAGCATTACTTCTTTGTATTATAGTTGTCTTTGTAACACTACACTTTTTTTTATTCATTTCAATGTCATTATACGGAATCACCACTCAAGTAATGTTGCCATTTTGTTATCCACCAAAATTCATGATCGTGGATAGAAGATGGGCATGTAGAAAACTGGGATAACAGTTCTGTAACTAATTGGTTAGATTTATGACTTTGTGTTGAAATTTGAGATTAAAGGAATAGAACTTTCAAAATATAAACCAAGTTCACAAAACCTGAAATATTGACAATTTTTTCAAAGCCTTTCACAAATGTGATAACTGACATTTTCAAAATTTGTTCAGAATGTTTGTCAACACACACAAAAAAAAGATTTTGCTCAAACTTTGCAGGAGACTGTATTTTTTAAAAATACCATTCATTACATGTAGGGGCAAGTTACTGTAGACTTCTGAAATTATGATACAGGATTTTATCTGATGAATGCAGAATCATGACCTTGATACACTCTAATGGTTTCTTTCATTGCTTATGTTTCATTTGTTTCTCAGAGCCCATCATAACCATGGCAGGTTTATGTTTTCAGAACCGCATTGCAGTGTATTTTTCTACCTTTAAATGATATTTTATTATTGGTCACACCACAGAAATGTGAGACAAAGCTTGTTTATTAAAAATATTTGAAACAACCTAAACTGAGACGTTGCAGTGAGGGTGGCAAATAAAGCTTTATAGCTCTTTGACATTTTCTCCCAAAGTAGGTTACACAGACACTAACTCTTAGACACATGCAGACTACTGCCTCTTCTCAGATCCCAGCCAAAAACACTTATGCTCTACAAAAAGAATTTGGCACTTTCCAAAACTCATCTTCCTTGCTGAGATTTGAATGTTTTATTGAAAACTACTAATGGTTATATAGCAGCATTCCAAGTAGGTAAAGGACATAATTGCTTTTCTTTGGCATTTTAAAATAATGTCTTGCAAAACTTATATTATACCATGAAGACAAACTATTATCTTTTTCAAATCCATTGAGAACTGTCCTTAGAAAAAGAATTGCATTCAGTATGCAAAAGCTCACTTTCAGATCTGACACAAACATGTTTGCTGCTCATAGCCGGCCTTAGGCATAGGCCAACTAGGCGGTCGCCTAGGGCGCTGCTGTAGCAGGGGCACTTTTCCAGTATTTATTTGGTGTAGGTAGACCAGAATGGGGGCACCTGGGTGGTGTGGGGGGGGGGGCATGGAGCCCTTTTGCCTAGGGCACCAGCTGACCTAAGGCCGCTGCTGTTGCTGCTTTATCTCATGAGAAAACTATTGTAAAAGAAATATGTAGACATTTTAAACTTGGTTTACTAGAAGTCATTACAGTTAGAATGGCCATGTGATTCTGGTGAAATAGTTTCATTAATTTTTCCAATTTTCATGCCTGATTTCAACTCACAAGTATAACTACTCCTTCATATAACCCTATGATGCTCAAAGGCATACTGTTCTGCATCCGGAGAAGTGGATGCAACATCCACACCTTTCTGAATTTCAGTCTCTTTATATTCAGTTTTCTCTTCCTCGTTTTGTTAACCCCACAGACTGCTGGTATAGGCAATAGAAGATGCTTGTTTTGGCTAGTATAACACACAATGCTGGAGGATTAGTGCAGCAATCCAGCTACTACTGTTGAGAATGGCAACTTGTTTTATGCAAAGCTGTGTTGCTTTACTCTGCTAGGGACTTCTGCCTCCAAACCCTAAAACAAGTTTCACAGAGAAGGCCAATGTGTGACCCCTCCAGTTATCCCTGCATCTTGTTTTGTTTTCTCATATCTGCCAGGGTGTCTTCTGACCCAGGCTTTCATGTTGCACTCAGCTGGATGCACACACTTCTGGCCTACAGGAATGTGATTGTTTCCATTGCATTTGACAGGTCTGGGGCATTTTTTTATTTTTTTTCTGTCTCCTGGTGAAACAGTGGCATGAGTAACAGTGTGATTGATATTCCTTGACATAATTCATTGTATATATGCAGCCATTACATAACCTGTGTGGTTAGTGCACAGTGCAGTGTTTCGGTTTTGTGATGCGCTGCAATAAAGCATTCCAGCCTCCCCTTACTGTACTACTGCATATTTGTTGTCTAACTCAGCATTATCGTGATGGCTCACTGATAGGATACATGTCCAATACTTCTAGGATTTGGGGGTTCAGTACTGATTTCTAGAGATTGTGTGTCCTTAGTGTATCTGCATGAGTTTTCTTCATCCACACTTCATTTTCCCTTCTTCATAAAAGTTGCTAGTTGATTAACTATACTAAATTATTCCTAGATAAAGATTCTATTGAAAACACCCACTTACCCAAGTAACAGGATAAATAAAGATAAAATTATCTGTAACTGCCCCCTCCTCCTCCTGTAATGCAACTTGTGAAGCACATCACTTAGCATTAGTGATGTTACCTACAAACGGGATCCCATCATGATCCGGATAATTTTGTTTGCTATGCATAGTATGTGTGAATCTCAACCAAAAATGCAGTTCAGCTGTAACATTTTACTTAATAAATGAATGAATATACAAGCGGTACACTGTTATCTAGGGTGGACTGTATGGCATACAATGACAATGTTCTGTCTGAAGTCAGTATATCTTGGACTTGACTAGCAAACTGGGCAGTGAATGAGATGGTGGGGAAAGGTGAGTGTCAGGGGTGGATGCTGATGTATCCAACCAGGGAGGAGGGACGTGACCTGGTCAGCAGATGTAAAGTTATCTTCTACTGAAAGAGAGTGCAAGCATTGCAATGGAATGGAGATGACAGTCTGCATCAGCAAAAGCCTTGCATGCATGGCAACTCCACTTATCCACACGCAGAAACTGCTGAAGTACTGCTGAGGGAGAGGAGATGACAAAACACTCTAGCTAATAGGGAACATTGTAGGTTTAGTATAAAAAGCTTGCTCATGTTGTGGACATTGCACCACTGGAGGTGTACTTTTGACCAGTAGCTCAAATAAAGATGAGATTAACAGAAGGTACTCCTATCTGAAAGGAGGAACCCCCACTGTGGGGTGATGTGGGGTGCTAGAGACCAGAATGCCATAGGACAAATAACAGGGTCAGTAGAGCACATGAGTGGGTTGGGCATGGATCTTGATAGGAAAAACTGGTTCAGTAAAAAAAGAATGAAAAAAAGAAAATTGTGACCTTCACCTTAATGAAAATGACATGCAAATTACAAGGTGCACACAAGCTGTTTCCGCCTTATCCCCGTTACATGAATAAACAAAATCTAACGTCTTCTTGCTTAATAATACAACCATTGAAGTCACTTCTCATAGCAAATTATTAGGGGTGATAGTGGATGATAATCTTAAATACTACCTCCATATACAAGACTGCATGCGAAAAACCCAAGAAAAAATAGGGATGCTTTATAGAGCCAAAAATGTTCTCACCAGCGCAACTAAAGCTGCACTTGCCACTACTTATCTCCTACCCACACTTTTTTATGATACTCCCATCTTTACTAACCTTCAGGCTTCACAAAAATCAAAACTTGAACAATGCTGTTGCTAAATTTGCAGAAAATACCCCTTTTAGAACCCATCACTGTATAGCAATAAAAGTCTATATTGGTTAGAACCAACTAAAAGATATACAGCTTCTTACCACCTATAAAATTATCAAGAATACATCTGCTTGTCCAGCACTAAATAACATTCTACTATGTACTCAGCTGGTAATTACAAGCCACTGACCAAAACCTCCTGTCTGTCCACAAACCTAAAAAAATCTGCCAGACAATGTCTATACTCATACCACTAGCTTGGCTAGGTTTTTCTTGTAGTTTTTACTAATTGGTTTGTCTGTGTGACCTTTTTGCTCTTTGGATTGGATGATGCTAAGGCCTGAAACTCCTTATCTTTATCCATCAGGTCAATATCCTCCTTCCCATCCTTTAAAAACATTCTGAAAGATTTCCTAGCCAAAAGCTGTCCCTCTTCTTGCTCAACACCAGGATAAGCTATATCCCTAAACGTGTCTTCTTCCTCTCCCTTCTTCACTCACTTCCTTACTTCTATCAATTTTTCTCCCTTGGCTTTCTCTCTAAATACACATAAGCATACCTTTCTCTCACATTGTATTGTACTAACTTACTCGTAATTCCTGTATAAACTGGCTAAAATATCTGTTAAATCATTGTCATATAACTTGTATCTATTATTAAGCCAATGTTTTCTTATTTTGTCTAATTAGGTATAATTATTAAAGCTGTAGTTGTATTTATATTATTTTTAAAGAGTGTAAAATTACTGTTCTTAAAATGTTTTGTACTTCTTTGGAGCTTTTCTCCATGAGCCTCCAATAAAAATGGACTTTCCTGGTAATCAAATGCTAATAAATACATTTTGTAGCAATTTAGTATCATCTGAATATATGTTCAATAAAACGCACTTGCAAAGCAAACAATCCATTAACTGATTAAATAAACTGATGTGTATATTATATTTATTATACCCCAGAAAGGACATTCTCAAAAAAAACTATGGTATTTCCCTTTTTTTAACAAGTTCATGGAATTTTCAATCTGGTTTGGAATTCAGTGCAAATATTTCATTTATGACATATGTATTTTAACTTACATTTTGATGTAAGTTTTGCATTTGTCATTATTTTACTCAGTACGATTTGTTTGTAAATTCAGCAAGGTGGTGCAGTTGTTTTAGGAAATGAGATATAAAGCAGCCAGTTTAATCTTTAAATCTAAACCTTGTTCTTTTTTATTAGATCCACATCTGATAAATGCTTAGAATCTATGCTACAGTTATAATCTTGAGTAGAAGTATTCATCTCAGGTTTGGTCTTGCAGTTGAAATGATACTTATTTATCATGGAGGGGTTAAACTTTAATATGCAAAAAAAAAAAAATATATATATATATATATATATATATATATATATATATATATATATATATACACATATATATGTGTGTGTGTGTGTGTGTGAGAGAGAGAGAAAAACACACACACACACACACACACACACACACACACACACACACACACACACACACACACACACACACACACACACACACACACACACACATACCCACACATTTTATATATATATATATATATATATATATGTGTGTGTGTGTGTGTGAGAGAGACACACGCATATACATACACACACACACACACACACACATACACACGCACACACACACACATTCTATATATATATATATATATATATATATATATATATATATACATATATATGTGTGTGTGTGTGTGTGAGACACACACATACACACACACACACACACACACACACACACACACACACACACACACATACATATATATATATATATATATATATATATATATACAGCATACAGCAACCTAAGTAAGAAGATAGAAAATATTTAGCCATGTGTTGTGCCTCACAGCACCCTTATGACATTTGTTGCAATGATTAACACACACTTTTAGCATAATACTTTGTTACATATATATTCCTTTAGATGCGAGTCACCCATCTTTTTAATCAAATGTGAAGAACAACGTAAAACTGTAGTGTTAAACAAGAAAGCATACGGACAAAAGACACTGAGCTTGACAACCTCAAAATCTGAATAATATTAGTGCAGATTAAGAAGTCATTATTTTGAAACTGTTTTTGTCAAAAATAATTTAATAAGGGCTGCAGAATTCCTGCTATTTTACAATACCTGTGTCACACTGAGTTTCTTCTCATGGATTAGACTCAAAATACAGCTACACTAGATTAACTGAAGTCTTTGGCAGACACTGCTGCCTGCTTGTCGGGTATCAGAATGTTCAAATGAGATTAACCCTTCCTCAGCAAGTGAATTCATGAATGCCTGCTTCTTTGTTTCAGTGCACCGAGTCAGCGTCTTTTGGAAATGTCCTGAGAAAGAAGGGGTTAGTATTTGTTGAGAACTGGATTAGTTAGCATTAGTTAACACAAATAGAATGTGCTGAAACAGAACTCTTATTTATTAAACAAAGATACGTTATTGATACAACAAAAGAGAGAGAAGGAAATCAGTAACAATACAAACAGTGAAAGAGAGACACACAAAATCTGTAATTGATTTTTGTAACAAATCCTGGTAACAGGGAAACGCTGGTGAATACAGGAAGAAAGCAGATGTAATTTTCCTTCACAAGAGACAGGCTGAAAGAGACTGGAAACTGTCTGTCAGTTTGACCTATGGCAAAATGAACTCATGAAAATGTTACTAAAAGAAGAATTTTAGAATATGGAAAGCTAATGGGAAAAGTGACTAAAGGCAACGTGTTTTCAGAACTAGAATGTCATGCCAGGGTGTATAACCTGGACACCCAGACAGGGGTCATGCATATGGCTTCCCTAGACTTTAGCAAGGCATCTCAAACAATCGCATGAAAAATATTAGTGAGCTAATTAGCAAGGCTACCACTTGGCTGTAGGGTAAGGATATGGATTTAAAGACTGGTTAAGCAGTACGACAATGAGAGCATCATGGGAAATCAATTCAGGTGAAATGACAGTGGCAAGTGAGATAACAAAAGGATCAGCAGTGTAAGGCCGTTCCTTTTTAATTCCTTTGTTAATGACAGTGCAGGAGGCCTAGACAGAAATACATGCCTTTTTACTGAAAACAAGAACTTATAGAACAGGGCTGAAGGACATGCAGGTATGGAAATGATGACAAAAATGAGGCAGTGGGAACAGCTACCTCACGCACAAAAGTGTTGGGGGTGCAATCAAGAAATACAGGTACAGAAAGCTACTTCAGTTAGCACTTTTTTTCTCTTCAGTTCAGAAGCAAGGGGTACAGCTGTAGGAAGTCTACTGCTGCAAAAGCACCAAACAGCAAAGCCGAAGTTTTTTGTTTGTTTATTTGTTTCCTCTTGACATGAAAAACTGAGGGGGATGGATTTGGCTGCTGTAGGAAGCCGGTTGGTGCTAATCAGCTTTCTATAGTAAAAGCAGAAATCACAAAGTGGGTATGGATCTGTAGAAAGCCGATCTTTTTTCTTTTGCTCTTCACTTGAAGAGCTGATGGAGTGTTCACTACTTCAGGGTACAGCAATGGGCACTACATGAGCCAGTTATGACTCTGCAAGGTATTTACAATACATTTACAATTTAAGAAAAACACTGCAATGTTACAGTCACATTTAGTGTATTCACAAGGTGTCATGATGCAGAAACTCAAAAAGGGCACAATGGAGAAACTTTTAACTATTTAGCCAGATGGCATACACACCTTCTGTGCAGAAGGTTGTGGGTTCTATTACCACACCAAACAGCTGGATTGCTAATACGAGTGCAGCATAATGGAAATGCTGTAGTCCTGACTATGTCATCTTTCAGATGAAACAATCTGAGATCCCATCTGCTTGAGTTGGTGATAGCTCAGGCAGATGTAAAAGATGCCACAACATCTCTCAAAAAAAGTAGAGGAAGTTCCCCAATGCCTTGGCCAAATTTCACTTAGTACTATAAATACCACCTCAGGACTCATCCTCCCTTGAAAAGAGGCCATAAACTTAGTGGGATTAACTTGGCTAACAAAGGATAAATACAAAATAAATAAATAAAAATAGTGGTTATTAAAAACATCATGCAGACACCATCTTATAAAATCCTTACAACAACAGGGCATAATGTGAACCCATGCGATGGACAGTCCAGGGGGGTCTCCTGCTTCTCTAACAGATAATGGGCAGACTAGACTGGTTACAAGGTCCTTAGCCTTCAGACATTTCTGTGTTTCTGCAAACAATGTGTATTCCAGAGAATGAAAGGCACTTTTGGAGAAGAGGACTGGTATTTTCTGATACTTAAAGGTAGTTGGAGAATTCACCATGAAGAGTGATTAAGATACTCAAGTTACTTGCTTTAGTGAGTATGTGATATATGCAGTGACTAGCACACTGTGGGATGGAGGAATTTATCCTGTAAACTGTGAGAATATGTCCTTCACTAAAATCTTAAATATATTTTTTTCACTCAAAAGAAGAGTAAAAACTAAACTGTTTTTATATTTAAATCTCCAACAATTCTTCTACCATATTATTAGCCATGTTATTCTGCCCACTGCAGCATTTTTAAAATATCTCAATCTCTGCTGTCCTCCAACTTTTCATATGACATGTACCTATCTGGACCTTTTCGAATACATCAAGATTCAACTCTTTACCCTGATCCTGGGCGACTTTAACTACTCAACCATAGACTGGAAAAAATACTCATACCAGAACACAAATGCCCAGAGATTGCTCAATTTTATCAGTGCAAATACCTTGGAACAGCTAGTTGATACCCCCACAAGAGGTGAAAATATCTTGAACTTGGTATTAAGCAACATGAGTAACCACTGCAGCACCCCTACAGTATCATTGTCCTTGGTAATATCCAACCATAAAGTGGTCACTTTCGAAGTCACCATCTCCCCTGACCCCCCCCCCCCCCCAGCTAGGGTCAAACAAAAAAATTTCTCCAAAGTTGATTACAACCTCCTGAGGGATGGTATAAACAGCTTCACAACCCCCTCCGCTTCTGTAAGAACTGGCACTAATGATCAAATCTACACCAAAGTACTATACAAGCATTTATATAGATGCATGGAATCAGGAATACTTGACAGGACAAAATCATCCTCCGCAAGGAAAAGTAAACCTGTCTGGTGGACATCTGCAATAAAGAAACTATATAACAAAAGGAAAAAAATTGCTGTCCAGGACCAAGAAGAAGCAGGTGCCCAACTGGAGGCAATCTGTCCTTAGCCTGAACAAGCAAATAAGAGCACTAGTGAAATCCTCTAAAGCCAACTTCGAGTCCAAATTGGCCACATCTACTTGAGACAATCATAAGGTCTTCTTCACATATGTCCGCAATCTCAAAGGAAGCACCTGGATCTGTTCAGAACTGGTGGTCAAGGACACCACATACACAAATGCTGTAGATATAGCCAACCTACTGGCTGACAGATTCAGTGAAAACTTCACCCCTCTGTCCTCTCATCAGTAAATCAGGACATCCCCAATACCTGCCCCCCTCCCCTTATCTCTAGGGAACAGGTCACCACTGCCCCCTAAAAGGCAAAAAATACAGCCTCCATAGGACCCAATAACATCCCAGGCTGCATCCTACATGAACTCAGGCATAAACTTGCAGCACCATTAGGCACCCTATTCAACCAAAGCATGAGTACTAGCTATGTCCCAGCCGACTGGAGGACAGCCACTGTCATCCCTTTACACAAAGGTGGAGCATCCACCGATCCGGGAAATTATAGACTAGCCTAACTAGCCTAATCTGCAAGGCCATGAAATGGATTATCATGGGCCTCATTAACAGGAACATTGGCAACCTCCAAACACTTGACCCCACACAGTTTGGCTTTGGCAAGGGGAGTTCATGTATTTTAAATCTGGTTGATTTCTTTGAGACAGTCACCAAAGCCATGGATGAGGGGAAGATGGTGCACATCACCTTCCTTAACCTGGTCAAAGCTTTTGACACTATTCCCCACTTGGGCATAATAGATAAACTCTCTCAACTAGGCATCAATCCATATGTTAAAAGATGGGTAGCAAACTTGCTCACTGGCAGAACCCACCTAATCCAAATAGGGGAAGCCACCTCAAGCAGTAGACCCGTAAAGAATGGCATACCCCAGGGATTGGTCTTGGAGCCTCTGTTATTCGGGATATACTTCTCTGAGGTGCAGGCCAAAACCAGTGGGTTATTGCTGACAAAGTTTGCAGATGACTGCAAGCTGGGGACAGTCATCAGTTCCCCAAGTGATGTGGATGCCCTCCAAGAGGGTCTCACCCAAGCAAATGACTGGTGCCAGAAACATGGCCTCAAGCCGAATGACAAAAACCTTTGGGGAATGTGATGTCCCCACATATTATCACATTAATAACAATGTCCTAAGCACGCAATTATTTGTGAGGGATTTGGGCACCCAGGTTGATAGCAACCTGAATTTTGACCACCATGTTGCTTCCGTTGTATGGAAACCTTTCTACATGACCTACCTCATAAATAAGGGTATCTCATCCAGGGACATGGAGGTCATAACATCCCTGTATTATTCCCTTATCAGGCCAATTATTGAGTACAAAACCTCCCATCCCCTTGTAAAGCACATGCAGCAGCTGGAGAGACCACAGAGGTTCCCCACCAGGAAAATCCAGGGCCTCAAACACCTACCATACACAGATAGGCTAAAAGCCCTGTCCTTCTACTCAGTTTCATACACACTCCTCAGAGGTGACCTCTGTCTGACATACAAAGCAATCTCAGACCCCACCTTGATGGGATTGCTGCATACCCACAAGTCAAGCTTCACTCGAGTAACCAGCACATGTGACATCAACTTGGTCTGTGACATCAATAGGACTTGTTGGCAGGACAGATTTGTGTCCCAGAGACTCCCCCATCTGTGGAACAGACTCCCTCTCCATGTCAAACAGAGCACCTCATTATCCTTTTTTAAGCACAACCTGGATGACTGGGTGGGAAACAGAAAATACACCCCTGGGATTCCACCTCTGTCCCTGCTGGACAGGAGCTTTGGGTGCTGACTTTCTAAATATGGGCTAAACTCTTGGCTAGCATATAAGGGCCTCGGGGCCAATAGCCAATAGCTTAGTAACTTCCTATGATCCTATGTAGGTATTCATAATCATCCAATAAGATATGCTGTATATTCCATTATTGCTTACTGCATGCTGAAAATGTGAAAGAACTGGAAGCATGAAATAGCAGCAGCAAAACAGAAATTTATATATATAGGTTCATAGATTAGTACTAGGCTAACTGCCCTTGCGAGCCATTTTTAAGCCTAGCCAATTATTCCTTGTGAGACTCAAACCCTGCACCTTGTGTTTGTAAGGCAAACACCTTAACCATTAGGCCACCCTGGTGGGGAGCCTCTGTGGCCATTCCTGGTGGGGAACCTCTGTGGTCTCTCCAGCTGCTGCATGTGCTTTGCAAGGTACATGCCAAAGGGGGTAAGTCAAAAGTTGAGAATGTCAAACCCACGAAAACACAAATCCTTTCCCAGGGAAAGAATTCAGTTGGCCGTTTCTGCGGCTTCGGCATTTTTCGATGGGGTCAAGGTAAGTGTACGAATGGGTAGTGACGGAATTTAGGATTAGGGCACGGGTCAGGTAAGTGCGCGATAGTGACGGACTTTATGGTTAGGGTGCGGGTCAGGTAAGTGTGTGGTAGTGACGGACTTTAGGGTTAGGGCTGGGTTAAGGTTAGTGCATAGATAGAGGTGTATGTTAGGTTTAGTGTAGGTTTTGAAGGTGTTTGGTGTGATTGTGTTATGTGTGTGTTTTTCGGAACAGCAAATTTTTTCCCAGGGAAAAAATTTGCTGTTTTGAAGTGTCAATGTTATCCGAATTCGGTCTTCCAAATTTGAACTTATGGTGTTCGACATTTTGGAAGTTCGATTTCGTGATATAGACCCGTCATCATCAACAACATTTTTCCCATTTTCTTCATGGGGTAGGGATGTCGTGTTAACTGTTACCATCTCCCTCAATTCAATGCCACTCACCTGCCTTCATCGACACTCATGCCTGATTCTCTGACACAATCCATCCATCTCTTTGCTGGACACCCTTGTTTCCTCTTACCTTCTTCCTGTCTGTCCCAAATCTTCTTCACCAGATTGTCTTCTGCTTTTCTGCACATGTGCCTGAACCACAGCACTCTCTTCTCTTTGATCTTTTATGCAATTGCAGCTACTTTGGCTTCTGCTCTTATGTCCTCATTTCTTCATCTCGCCCACAGTGTGCATCCTACCACCATTCTTAGGCAATTATTTTCACTACCTCTAGCTTCTTCAGCTGTTCTGCCTTTACTCTCCGGTTGCACCACTGTCTCATACACCTTACTTTTTCAGTGTATTTGGCATTGTTCTGTCATAGACTACACCTAACACTCTATATCAGTTGGCTACAGCCAATCTGATTCTACCTCTGACCTCTTCATTCAGACTTCCCTTCTCCTCAACCATGCCTCCCAGATACTTGAAGCTGTTAACCTCTTCTATTATATTGCCTTTTATCTCAATTCTCAGCTTCTTATTATTAATTAATATTATTATTATTAATATTATTCTTATTATTAATTAATATTATTATGCCAAGATGGCGGTGCCCTGTATAGCAGTGGCCTCGCTGGCTGCCGATGTGCACTTTTCATTTTATGTAATTTTTCTATATGGTGAGTCTTATTTATTATGCCTTTTTCCTGTCGAGTGAGCGGTTGTTGCAGAGGTATCACTCGTGGTGCCCTAAATAAAATTCTGTCATCTTTTTTATTGGAACGTAACGTGCAGCGCTGGAAATTGGGCCTACAATGCCGAACCAATGTGGAGTGCGGGAACAGAGTTTTTCATTAGGATAATTATTGGACACGGACTGCAAATGGACTGATTGATCTGTGATGCGATGGTTGGGGAAGGAAAATGGTGGTAAAGGTCTGGGTGGTGGCTGTAAAGATTTGTAGTGCCAAAATGATGGTCCTTTGTTTCTGGTGATGGTGTGGCCATTTCAGCCTGCAGGTAGAGGTGATTGCAAAGGTTGTGGATGAAAAGATGGTCAGAAGGAAAGACTTTGACATGGATGTTACTAGGTTGGTGGTTGGAAGCTCTATGGTCAAGAACTGATTTAAAATGTTGATGGTATTGCATGGAGTTGGCAGAGGGATTATGAGAGTAACCTATGTACCTCATTTGTTTTTAAGCGCTGGTCTTCGGCTGGCTCCTCATTGCTGATGTTTACGTCTTTTGCTGTTTCTTGCTATATGTTTTATGTTGTGTTATTCTATGTATGTTTATTTTTTGTGCATGAGCTTGGAGGAACAGAATTTCGTTCAGCTGTAACTAGGGTACAGGTATAGTTGAATGACAATAAAGTTATTTTGACTTTTCCTCTGATTTCTCCAATTTGCTGCCATTACCACTGTCTTAACTGTACTTAGTATCATCCCATGTGCCTTCAGTTTTGCATTCCATTCCTCTACCCTTTGCTGAAGTTCTTGCTCAGAGTCTGCCTGTAATGCCACATTGTCTACATACAGCAGCTTTGTTTTTATCTCCCCTCCGACCTGTTTGCTAGTGTAATCCATCACCAGTATGAGCAGCAGTGGACTCAGAGGTGAACCCTGATGCATACCCACTCCCACTGGGAACCCATCTGTGAGACTGAACAGCATTTGTACTCGAGTCATGTATAGCCTACACTAATTCTACCAATGTTTCTGGGTCTTTGAACCACCAAAGGACTGCCCAAATCAGCTTTCTTGGGACCTTGTTGTATGCTTTTTCTAAGTCTAGGAATGCCCAATTGGACTATTTCCTCATCTCAAGTTTCCTCTCAGCTATCTGTCTCACTGCAAACATTGGGTCAGTTGTGTTGCATCCTGATCTGAATCTAAACTGCTCATCCCTCATCTTACTTTGTACTTCTCTGCATTTCCATTTATCAATCACCCTCTCCAGAACTTTCATGCAATGTGACAAAAGTTTGATACCTTTGTACTGCCCACTGTTGTGGATGCCCCCTTTGTTTTTGCACACACTGGCAGGAGTATGCTTATTTTGCTGTCATCTGGGATACACATTTCTCTCCACACTGCTATGAGTACCCTCAGGAGCCATTTCCCCCATCTCACTCAGCATCTTTATATCTGATGTGACCTCATCTGAGCTAGTTCAAATATTCACCACCAAAAAACAACCAGTCTTCTCAGACAAAAATAGAATATCCAAGTAGAAAATACGACCACCAGAGCTGTAGTAGAAGGTAATAATTTATTCAAAGCTAAGAGCTTTCGTATAACACTTCATCAGACCATAAAACAGAGAAATAGCAACAATCTTTATATATGCATTCAATTAACTAATAAGCCTATCAAAGCATTTTGACTCAAACTAGATCACAGCTGCAATTAATTAATGAATCAGCCTCTATCCTTTCAAGTGGGGTTTTAAAGAGACACTTTCATTTAAACCAAAACCTTTGTCTGCTGGCAAAGTTAAAATCCATCTCATTCCTCATTCTCAATTCCATTCTGTATACTACCTCTGCTATTATTCTCCTATAGGGTACGTAATACCATAAACTCAAAGGAGTGTCCTTCCATCTGTTTAACATGCTTATTTAAAGCATTTGTTGGCACATGTCTCCTAGAAGATCTCCTACAAGATTAGTAGTACTAGAACAATCTGCACATAAATTAACATCAAACCTAGCTCCTGTGCTGGGATGGACAAAGGAATTCTCCCCTGAAATATAAGGACAGGCTTTGCAAGATCAACAAAGGAAGGTTCCTTTTCTTTCAGACATTTTAATAAATTTTTTCTCTTTCGTATAATACAACTTACATTTCAGAGAAGGGGCATTTTTAAAGGCAAATGCTGTATTCTGTCCAACTATACCTTTGATTTTATCATCAAAACCTAAAACTAAAACCTCCCAATTAAGTTTAATTATATCGCACACAAAACCAATATTACTTGTGTATGTCAAAGATAACCATAACGTCCCATCTATCTCACTCTTAGTATTTTCTCTGTTACCCCCATTCTCAGAAAAAAATGGTCTGACCTCATCTGCTCCCACAGTAAGCGAACTACACTCCCTTACCCTCTCCCAAGCCGAAACCTGGTTTACCAACATCAGACTTATATTTAAGCCCAACAAAACAAAACTGATCCTGTTTCAACCTGGAAGACCCCAACCTTTAAATGATGACTTTAACTTAATAGCCAAAGGTGATATCCAAATAAAACCTACAACACACACAAAACTACTAGGTGTAGAAATCGACAACCAGCTACAATCCAACATCCATATAGCCCAAACTATCAAGAAAGTCAACAAAAAAACGTGGACTTCACTATGGAAACAAACAATTCATGACTAAAAAAACCAAAGCTACTATCGCTAGAACCCACCTCCTGTCTATTCTGCTCTATGCCTCCCCCATATTAACCAACCTGAACCAAAAAGAACTGAATACAACGGAATCATGTTATAACAAGATAGCCAAGTTTGCCACAGAATCCACACATAGGTCCCATCACTGTTTATCCCTAAAGCAACTCAAGTGGCTAGAACTGCCACATGCTCTACTATTCAATCAAATCTCAACAGCACAGAAACTCTACTACCAGCCATATTTAATCCCAGCACTCCAACATCTTATTTAGCCATACACTACCTCCAGAGAGCTAAGATCCAGTAACCAGAACTTAATAAAAGTTATTAGACACAAAAATGAAGTAGGTAAATCTGTTTGCCTGTCCAATTGCCCAGACTTGGAATGCTCTTCCAGGCCACATAACTTCTACTACCTCGACTAAAATATTCAAATGCAACCTTAAAAACCACTATACTAACAATTAGCTCAGTTCATGCTACTCCCCTGGGTAAGCCACACTAATACTCTACTAACTTCTCCAACAAAACTAGCATCTACCACCCTCTAAAGGAACAAACCTTCTAATCTCTATAAACTTCACTATATTATTAACATCTACAACCTCTCTAGTATACCAACAATCCCAATGCTAACTTTTTCTTATTTACATGGACAACTTTAATTACTGTCTGAATGTACAATCATTGCTTTTCCAATTCCTTTGTGTTATGACTTTAGACTCACATTGATATTTTGAAATGATTGTTAAATAGATGTAAATGTGTACCAAAGCCACTGCACTGTATTCTTTGCTTGAACTATTTTGTAAATGATACTTGGAGCTTTCCTCCACAGGAGGCCCAAGACCCTGTATTGTACTTTCTTGCATGAAATGTATTGTAAATTATACTTGGAGCTTTTCTCCCCGGGCCTCTGCTGAAAAGGGACCTGTGTCCAGTCAGGCAATCCCGGTTAACAAATGTAAAATAAAAATAAAAATAAAAATAAAATCTGAGCTTGATGCTTTCCTTGACTTCATTTTCCTTAGTGCTGTTCTTACTTCTTCTAGGGTGGGCTTCTCTTCTTCTCTCATCCCAGGCTGTGTCTTGGGCAATACGGCTTCTGTGGGGTTTTCTTCATTCAGAAGCTGCTGGAAATACTCCTTCCATCTGCCTTTGGTGTCCTGTGGACTGGTGAGCAGGTTGCTGCTGGCATCCCTTATAAAGGGTGTCTAACTATCTTCTTTATCTTTCTGCCTTTGCCTTACAACCTGATATACTTTCTTTGTGCCACCTACTAAGTCACTTTCCAGAAGCTGGTAGAGTGCCTCTGATGCTGTGCTCTCTGCTATTGCAACTCCTTTCTTAGACACTTTTTTAGCCAACTGGCATTCCTTCCTAGACTGGTCCTTCTTTTCTGTCTCCTACTTTTTCCTACACTCCTTCTTTCTTTTGATGACTTTCTGAATTTCTGCATTCCACCACCAGTTTTCCTTATGCACTTTTTTTCCATACCTGGCTCAGCTGCATATCTGTTCTGTAGTCCTTGCAGAGACGAGCCGCTGCCATTCTTCTTCAACATCACCTATTACCTCCTCTTCATGGGATGCTACAGCCCTGAGTAATTCCTTGAACTGTTGTATTTTCTCTCCTGTAAACTTCCAGATCTTCAGCCTGGTCTCTGTTGACCTTAAGAGTCTTCTCTGACCAGTGCTTGGAGATGATTGCGACAACCAGTGGTTTATGCTGTGGGCTGGCTGTTTCACTAGGGGTGACTTTCCAATCACTGATTCTACCCCACTGCCCTTTCCTTAACTAGGACAAAGTCTACCTGAGTTGCATGTTGGCCACTCTTGTGTGTTTTGACTGTCTCTCTTTCTGAACCATGTGTTGGCTACTGTTAAGTCATTTGCTTGATAGAAGTCTACAAGGGCCTCTTCATGTGGACCCAGGCAGTCCTCATATCCTGTTCTGTATGTCCTGATATCTATATTCAAGTCACCCATTATCAACACCAGTTCATGTTGTCCTGTTTTATCTAGTAGGTCCTGTAACTGCTGTCTAAATGCACTCTTATCTTCACTATCATGACCCTGCTGTGGAGCATAGGCTGAGATTAGGAATACTGCCCTATCATTAGGCTGGAGTCGGATTGCCATGAGTCTGTCACTAATTCTCATGATATCCCTCACTGCCTTCTGAAGCCTGTCTCTCACAACATTTCCCACCCCATTTCTAGTCTGTCCTCCACCTGAGTAGTAGACTCTGGATTCCAAGCCAAGTGGCTTCACTGCACTTCCCATCCACCTTGTCTCTTGGATACAAAGATATCCAGACTCCTCCATACTATCACAAGGATACATAAGATGCCCAGACTCCTCCATACTATCATGTCATTCACTTCCAACCTCCATCATGTCAGTGAACCAACACTGAGTGTAGCAATATTTAGTTCATGTTTTGCAGGCTGATTGGTTGTATGTCCAGCTTTCACTCAACATAGCTATAAGTCAGATAAAAAGAAACTGAGTGCACACTACGGTAGAACACAAACACATTAATGAAACAGGAATGCTAAAGCAATGGTAAGCACTTTCACTACCATCACGTAGCTTCATCAGACCTAATTAAAACAATCTTCCCTCCACTAGTTAAATGCAAACCATCCAATCAAAAACCAAGAAACACATCATCTATTACTTAAAGTTGCAATACACCTTTTTAAAAAACTTTATTTCTTAGCACACACATAAATAGAATCAATATACATATCTCAAAACATACACGTTTTTCAACCAAAAAATAATGAAATAAAATAAATAAATATATGTAATAAAATGCAATAATATATTAATGTTTTAGGGGGCAAGATTTCAAGTAGGGTTTCATGTATTATTGCATTTTATTACATGCATTTATTTATTTTATTTTTATTATTTTTGGTTGAAAAACGTATATGTTTTGAGATATGTATATTGATTCTATTAATGTATGTGCTAAGAAATAATGTTTTTTAAAAAGGTGTATTGCAACTTTAAGTAATAGATTATGTGCTTCTTGGTTTTTGATTGGATGGTTTGCATTTAAATAGTGGAGGAAAGATTGTTTTAATTATGTCTGATGAAGCTACCTTGATGTTAGTAAAAGCGCTTACCATTGCTTTAGCATTCCTGTTTCATTAAAGTGTTTGTTTTCTACCATGGCATGCAGTCAGTTTCTTTTTATCTGATTTTGAGTTTGTGCTTGAGAGTGCACTTTATCAGCCAGGGCTCTTCTTTCCTACTCAACAGAACTATCCCAGGTAACCCAGGCTGGGCAACTGGATACCATCCATCCAGTAGATTATTGACTCAGAGCTGTTGGGATTTATGCTTTATGCCCTGCTTTATGGCAGGCACACACCTGTAAATAGGGGCACATACAGGTCCCTGAAGTAGATCGGAGTAGGCCGGGTCCGTCCTCAACCCACTTAACACTGGCAAATATCCATGCCCATTTGGCAACATTAGTCAACATGACTGAATCACTTGGAGGCATATTTTACACCACTGAGTGGCTAGCCCTGCCATTTCAGGCAGTCTGCTATCCATGTTCTCCTATCTTGAGGTAGATGCCCAAAGCAGTTGGTCTATACAACTCTTCCCCCTATAGGGTGCCATGTACATTCTGTGTTGCTGCCTACAGCTCCATTCATTGGTGAGCTTGAGTTGGAAAAAACTCAGCATATTTTACATAGGTGGGAAGAAACCTACAGATACACAGAGAGAACAAACTCCAAACTCCAACAGGGATTGATCAGAGGTCAGAATCAAGCCCTTTAGCTTGTGCATGGGAGGCGAAGACCTTAACCCTTATGCCAACTGGTCTCTTCACTGAGTCTATCAGTGCCTTGTGAAACTGACATAACTCAGTAAGTTGGTGCTAAGAAATGAAAATGCTATGTAATTGCATACAGCAGTTTGATGTGTGTCTCAGCTTTGTTAACTGGGGAATTCACAAACATGCAGCCCTATGCAATTCATGAATACCTGAACCACACATCGATGGCAGCCATCAATATCACCTAGAATTTCAGACAGATGACAGTGCTAATGATGACAGCTGTGACATAATAGGCAAATAAACGTAATGTAATAATCCAAAACCCATTTTATAAGGAACAAGCAACAGTGTTGACACACACTGATACACACACACACACACACACACACACACACACACACACACACACACACACACACACACACACACACACACACACACAGTGTAAATGAAAATGGCAACTAAATTCAATACAGTATGCCAAAAGCCATTTTAGAAGGGATCCTGCATCACCTATCCTACGCTGTCTGACTGGTTTGCGATACGTTTATATTTGTTATGTATACATAGCGACGTAGACATATAGATGTAAAATACACATAGAGAGTTTTGTTCTTTTTCCTGTTTATCTCACTTAAAGGGTTGCAGTGTTTTATTGGTCCTGCTGTGTTATGTACGCAATACATGAATGTACTAACATTGTGCCACAAATATGATATCTGTTTTTTAGCTTTATTTTATTTATTGATGTATTTAACATTTATTAACCAGGTAAATGGAATAGTCATGGACCCTTCTCAGCCACAATATGTGTAATTTTACCAAAGACAGTTTGAACTTGGAGTTATTATACTTGTCATAACATTATTCAACAAAATGTCTAGTCTATGAAATAGTTGGAGGACTCTTCTGTGTACCAAGAAATAACACAAAATAAACATTTGTCAACACACTAGATTTTGTACAGTGAATATGCCACTTATAGATTTTTCACATTGATAATAATGCATCCATGAAGTGCTATAAAGTCTTAAGAAAATAAAAGTTTGAAGTAAATCAAACATTGTGTGGTAGCTATGTTAGCATGGGAAAACTGTAAAGCTTCTAGCCATTTAAGCAGGCATTTCTTCAAACAAATATCAGCTCGGGTATTAACATTTTAGCAGAGCTGGACATGCTAGACTCGTACTGTCTAACGTGAATGGAATACATCGGAGATGAGGAATGTGAGCATCATTTACATAGATCTGCTCCCTTTCACCTTACCTTGTCTCCTATACTTTGTTTATGGACCTGTGCTATTTGTTCACATTGCTGCAACTCTAGGTGCCAGAGAAGCACAGAACTTTAGGCATTTATGATGTCCTTTTCTGCCTTCAATGACTGGTACAACGAAGTCACGTACCACGTGCCTTTCAGTTCTGTATATGCTGACTATACAGTTTGGGAAGGGTTTTATAATCGGGATTCTCTTCAGGAGTTGTCTTTCACTGACACCATTTCCCAGATACCCACTAAACTGCTGCTGCTATATCTTGTAGATACTGTCTGTGAGTTTAGCTGCTTAGCCGCTAAAACTTTTAGAACTTAATCAGCTTCTACATACCCAGAAGTTGCTACACCATGTTAAATAAGGCTGGATACCAACAGTGTGCCTGCTAGTGATAACTAAGAAGAGTGTGGTGTTTCTCATATGTGCACAAAGTTATAAGTGGCCACTGCAGTGAGCATGCTTTGTCAAGAGAAGCACAGGCAAAATCACGTGTTGTAAATAATGCATTTATTTCAAAATAGATTTAAATAAAAGCACTGTATAAAGAAAATACTGCTGGACTACCGCAGATATAAGTAGAAATTTGCCTGCCAAATCTTGCTTATGTTGCTGTGCACATTCCATAATTTAACCACAGTTTAGTCAAGTACAAAGAAAAGCACCTTTGACCACTGAATGCATTGCAAAGAATACGCCAATATGCTGCAGGCTGGCTGATCAGTTATTCCCTTATTGCTTTCCAGCCAGGCTACTACCCTCATTGCATTACTCAGACAACAGTAGCTTGTATAATCCTACACATGAACTCATGTCCGGTGCATGAGTCTTGTGCTAAAAATACCAAAAATCACCTGTACAACTGTAGTGTACATGCACAACAGCATTGTCTGCTCATGGTGTCAAATGAAGAACCAGATTCGAAAATAGTTTCTGCTCAGGGCAATATGGTATCGTCAGCTTATCATCATCTCTAAGTATCGTCAGTTTATCATCATCTCTAAGTATCGTCAGTTTATCATCATCTCTAAGTATCGTCAGTTTATCATCATCTCTAAGTATCGTCAGTTTATCATCATCTCTAAGTATCGTCAGTTTATCATCATCTCTAAGAAGGTGAAGATGTAGAAAAAAGGCCTGTGAGCTTCTGTAGATGGAGTATGCACAATTTCAAAATAATTAGTATAGGTGCTGTCACAAACTACAGAGCAAAGTACAAGTTGACAGAGCACACACACACACACACACACACACACACACACACACACACACACACACACACACACACACACGCACACACGCACACACACACATATACATGCATACACACACACACACACACACACACAAATACGCAAAGATATTTATATATATATATATATATATATATATATATATATATATATATATATATATATATATATCTATATATATACACACACTCTCACACACACACACACACACACACACACACACACACACACGCACACACACACACACACACACACACACACACACACACACACACACACACACACACCATTAAAATACAGCATGCCCTGTTGGAAGACTCCCTGAAGAACTATGCTGAAGTTCTCACTGTTAAAATGTGTCAGGAAGTTTTGTTTGTTTGTTTGCTTTCTTGTTTGTTGACGAGGGTAGAACACTGATCCGACTTGGGCCATTTTCAGGCTCAGCCTGGGAGAAAATAACCATAGTGGAAAAGCAATTGAATTCTACAAATACTCCAGTCATGACTGTCAATTTACAAACATTTGTATGCATCTGTCTTGAGGAACTATATAACACATGTTCCAACATGAAATGCATATTGTTTGTAAATGCAGGTCAAAATTGTTTACAGACCAACGCATAATATGTACAGACATTTGAATGCATACCTCCAAATGTAGCTCAGGTATTGTACCAGCATATGTGAGAGTGCTGGAAAAAATATCAAAGAGTGGAAGACGTTCCTAAGGAAGAAAACTGTGGACAGGAAAGTGGAAACATGCAACGTGGGGATCAAAGCAGCAGTATGATCAGGAGGAGGAATATGTTATTGAGTAGAGAGATGTTTTTGCCTTTAGTGAGGGCCTTAGGTGGCTAAGCCATTTTTGAATCAGTTACATTTTCCTTGCATAAAGTGGTGATTTTTCAGTTCATTTCAGAGTGTTTTATGGGACAGATTGGATTTTATCTGTTCTGAAATGGCTTGGCAGACTTTGAGGGGCAGGGTAGAAAATATTTTAGAGTGAGGAATCTGTAAGTTAGGGGTAAATGCTGAAAGAAAGAAAGAGAACGTAGACTATAAGGTGGAAATATTTTCTCTCTGGAAGTCTGCTAGCAAAGTGTGGAAAGCTCTCCATATTAATGAAATTGAAGACTGGAGAACCTCACAGAAAGCTAATTCTTTGAGGGATAGATATCTATTTTTCATTATAGAATGTGATACAATGATGTTCTATTCTTGCATAAATCTGCACATATTGTTTGATGTAGTTTGAAGTTCAGTATTTTTTGAGAGGCTTTGGCTGGGATATATGGACCATATGCAATGTGAGGGAGTACCCAATAGCTGCTATGCTTACAGGAGGAAGAAAGTGGGAGATTTTCCTTGTTCAAAAGAGGAGTTTGCTGAACTTAGACTTTGCGATCTATATGTTGTATTGAAAGCTTAGTGTGAGGTCAAGTCATACTCAGTGATACCTGTAGGTTTACACTGTTTCTGAAGACTCTCTATTGTTGAGTATGATGGTCTAGTTGGCTAAGACTTGGCTAGCCTTTGTAGTGTTCCATATAGCATTGCTTTGGTTTTCTTTATGTTTAAGGTAAGTATGCATTTCTATCCAAATACTAACACTGGAGAGTCTTGCTCCAATTGTTCTTTTATGTTAATAGTTGAAGGGCCTGGTCTATAAATAAGCATGTCATCAGCACAGAGAATTATGTGTAGGGGATGATGGTCAAATGGAAGTTGGTTGATAAATAAGGGAATAGTATGGGAGCAGAACAGAATGCTGTGAACCCCCCTTGGTCAGGTATGCAGCAGGTGAGGAGGTTAAGCCAAATTAGATTATAAAATATCCATTAATGAGAAAGTCTTGAACCTAGTGTGCTGCTTGTAGGCTAATGCCAGCTACAATTAGTGAATTCAGCAGACGTGTAATTAACAGTAGCCCTTTGTTTATAATGAAAAAAGTGGCTCCAGTTAGAAGGACCTTGTCACTATTTTAAAGAATAAACATCTGTAAGGATATAAAGGGCAGTCGACCAGGGACATCCTGACAATAGATACTGAGCCCAGCTGCCCTGCAAATAAAATAAACACCACGGCCACACAAACGATATAAGCGAAACAAAGAAACAAGCAGGCGACAGCTGTAACCTAGAAACTGCAACAGATGATGTATAAAATGATTTTATTCTTCAGATGCCATTAGAAATTAAAAACAAGGTTTTAAAAAGACAACACTCAGATCATGTGTCTATCTCGACCAATCAACAAAATTGCTCTCACTTCCATACCTCCCTCTCTTAAAATAACATGCTACAATTAATCTTTGTTCACTAAATTCATATATAACATAGCTCATCTACTGCTAAAATGTGTCACTACATCTACCAAACTAAAAAATTGTCTTATTTACAAATATTTTATATATTTATATACATTGATAAGTAACGGAACATTTGTAACCTACCAACAAGTACGCTGAATTCTTAAAAACAACTACATATAAGCTTACTAGATACATCACTTACTCACTCTAATAACATAAAAAGTGTAAGAAAAATGCAACAGAGTTAATCTAAACACATTTTTGTTATTATTATTAACCTCAGGTCTAGTTGTCTACTTAATTTCATCTTTTCAAATTCTTCAATTTCAAAATACAACTAATTGAACAGGAGTCATTTATACCTGGACAATTATAAGCATTGAGGAATATTTGCCAGTACAACTCAAGCTCTTCCAGTAATAATGGTACAGGACCCCCCCCTACTATCCAAGGGTATTTGGTCAATAACTTTGAATTTAAATTTATGGTCCTTATATACTGATATGTGTTTTGCTAAGGCATTGTCTGTCTTATTTTTGCTGATGGCATATTGATGTTCATAGATACGGTCTCGGAGCCTACACTCCATTTTACCTATGTAAAAAGCCAAACAGCACTGGTACTTAGCTAAATAAACCACATACCTCGAATTACAATTAAATTTCTGCTTGAGTTTGTAGTGTGAGACATTTATATTAAATGAGTTACCCACTTCAATGAATCTGCAAACGTTACAACATTCACATTTAAACATACGAGGAATTTTTGGCCTGTGTCTATGTTGTTGTTCTAACAAATTTTTCAAATTCTTACCCCTCCTAAATATAACTCTGGGGGACTCACCTAATTTTCTAAATAACATCGGATTATTCTTGAACAGAGTCTAATTCTTCTGTAGGATCTTAACCACCATGTGGCTATCTAAACTAAACATGGTAATAAAACTGAGGTGGAAATTAATCTCTGTATCTACTCTATTCGTACAAGGGCTGACTACACTCTCTTGGTTGGGCAAAGATGTTACTACTGCCTCATTATTTCTTATATATAGGATAGGCTTATAAAACATATTGCTCATTTTAAATTTTACCTCATCCATCAACACATCCAACAGTGATTCCGGATATTCACGACTTAGGAACATACATTTCAAAATGGAACATTCTTCCTCAAAATCCTCATCATCACTGATGATTCTTGCCTCCCACACCAACTGGCCCTTAACTACTGACTGCTTCTGATGGTGAGGGTGACAACTTGAGAAATGCTAGAACACATTAGAGTATGTACTTTTCCAATGGATCTTTGCCATAAAGCAATTGCGTACCCTATCCTTTTTCAGATTGATATCTAAATAACAGATGTCTTCTGAACTAAATGTGGATGTGAATTGCAAAAACTGGGTAGACTTATTAAAGTGGTCCACAATAAAGTTACCTGTATTGACGTCATCCTTCAATAATATAAAGATATCATCCAGGTAACGCGTGTAGAACACCATAAGATCTTTGACTTCTCCATGCTTAAAAACCAACTCTGTCTCCCAGTATGCCATGACTAAATTTGCTGTACTAGCTCCACATGGGGAGCCCATGGCTACACCCACTTTCTGTAAATAAAAGTCATTGTCAAACATAAAATGATTCTTTGACAAAATGACATCTAATAATTCCAAAACCAGGGAAATTTCTAACTCCGATGCTTTATTTTTCCTTAACATATAACCTATCCACTCGATACCTATAGTATGAGGGATACATGTGTAGAGGTCTTTAACATCAACTGTTAAAAAATTATACCCCTCATTGTACTATAAATTATTAAACTTACTGAGGAATGACCACGAGTCTTTACACACTTGTTCTTCAGGAATCAGATACTTTTTTAAGATTGAATCAATAAATTTAGCACTAGGATATGTAGTTGAGTTATGACCATCAACCAGAGGTCTCATGGGGGGGTTTTCCAGGTTCTTATGGATTTTTGGAATTCCAAACAAGACTGGAATTTTTGGATAGGGTAAAGTCATGTAGTTATAGATATCTGAGTCTATCTTACCTTCTATGAACAGATCATTTATTATACTTTTAATTTGTTGGTAGGCTCCATTCACTTCACTACGTGAACTTAGCTGGTATGCGTCACTATCCAAAACTTTTTTCATCCTGTTCACATAATCCAAATTATCCATAACTACCAGACCACCATCTTTGTCTGGTTTACACACCTGGACTTCCTAGGATTTAAGACACTTAAAACATTCCCATTCATATTTACTGGTGTTGCACTTAGTTTTCTTATTATATCACTCATTGAGCAAGTTTCTGATATCCAATTGACAAATATGTTCAAACATCTGAAGTAAAGGATGAATTGGAGGGTTATACACACTTGATATGTGAAACCCATTAGTCACTGTGTCCTGAGTTGTTTCACCCATCATCAAATTGAAATTAAGTTTCCGGGTAAGCAACCTAATGTCCAGGATAGTTTTGACCAAGTTTAAATAGTTTGAAGGCACAAAGGTATACCCCTTAGCAAGAAAGTCCACAATATCTGAACCAATACTTACTAAGGAGTAATTGTATACCTTAAAGTCACCACTTGTGTTGGTAATAATCACTAGAACTGAACTGTTGATGGTTACCTCTTCCATTTGTTGAATTTGCGGTTGTTCTTTGTGTTCTGGGCCAAATTTCTCTGTTTCAGTTTGGCCCCACCTGGGTAGCCCTGTCAAAAATTCTAGTTCCCATAGGAGTTGTTATTACACTCCCTCATGGAATTTTGTAGTCTCTCATTTCTACGGAGCTCCACTGGGCCTGTATTGGTGTCTAGAGAGCCATCAACACCATCCAAATCACTGAATACAGGGCCCCCCTCTAGAGTGCCATTCCTACCAAAATTATTGTTGTTAGACCTATTACCATTATTTTGGATTCCACCATTAGTCTGATTATTGGCATAGCAGGTTTGGCTATTAACATGGCTAGCTTGTTGCCACACTTGTGCTGCTGAAATTAAAGGGTAGGCTGTACCTTGATTATACGCTAAACGGTCACATTGCAACTTTTTTACTTTATTGGCTTTCAATTTCAGCATATATTCATCAATACTCATGAAGATATGACTTTACTCAAATCTATATCATATAAATTCTTCATCAGCTTTAATACTTAAGTCCAAGTCCAATACATCTTTGGACAGGTTATCAACCCAAATGCCATAATGTTTAATCATACATTCAAGTAACTCAGAGCCTTGTTTGTCAAACAAGGCCAGAAGTTATTTATGAAATAAAGAGTCTACCTCCAAACCTGTAGGGTATTGATGTAAGCGGAGACCTTTTGAGATCACCTTTTGTTGAAGGCATTCCCTAAAATAAGAAATTTCCAATTGTAACTTTTTCAATTTTATGAGTTTAATATGTAATGTTTTAAGTCTAGTAACCAAATTTGAATGCAAAGAGTCAGCATTACCTCCAGCCAGCACCCCTCCAGTTTCAACTTGCACGTCACATGAAAAAGTGAAGCTCCCTGCCAACCAAGTAGACAAGGAGGGGTAGCCCATAAGCCCCAAGGTAACTCCAGAGTCTGGCCTTACTTGCGAGTTGTTCTGTTGTTGCTGCGCAAGCTGTTCCGTATGCAAGGTACTCACATTAGCTGTAAAATGTGTACTACCGACGAACCCTTGCACATTACCATTCGGTACGGTATTCATTGTAGATGGACTCACACTGGCAACTCCTGGACCATTGTTTAAGC
Organism: Protopterus annectens; assembly: GCF_019279795.1. Taxonomy (NCBI): domain Eukaryota; kingdom Metazoa; phylum Chordata; order Ceratodontiformes; family Protopteridae; genus Protopterus; species Protopterus annectens. Next base: position 1,611,032,413 of record NC_056739.1, on the reverse strand, counting down.
TGACCCTGCCACTCATTCCCTCTAGTTGTTGCTGAATATCATTACCCACCACAGGCTCCAAGTTCCATCGGCTATGGGACTGGTGGCTGCCAGAGTTAAAGCCAGATGCAGGAAGGTTAGATTTAGTGAAAGTTTTGTGAAACTCACATTCAAACTGATCTAGTTGATCTAACCGCGTAGACAATGACTGCAATTTAGAAGAAAGATTATCCAACAAATTGTGCAACTCCATACTATCCGTCCCCATAGGGACTAAGTTCTGATTTTGTGAGAACAGGCTCGGACTGTTTGCCATACCAGACGCCAAATACAACTAGATAAACACCACGGCCACACAAACAATATAAATGAAACAAAGAAACAAGCAGGCGACAGCCATAACATAGATACTGCAACAGATGATGTATAAAACGATTTTATTCAACGCTTTTTGTTTGCTCAAAAAGCAAACTTCTTCAGATACCATTACAAATTAAAAACAAGGTTTTAAAAAGACAACACTCAGATCATGTTTCTATCTTGACCAATCAGCAAAATTGCTCTCACTTCCATACCTCCCTCTCTTAAAATAACATGCTACAATTAATCTTTGTTCACTAAATTCGTATATAACATAGCCCATCTAGTGCTAAAATGTGTCACTACATCTACCAAACTAAAAAATAGTCTTATTTACAAATATTTTATATATTTATATACATTTATAAGTAACGGAACATTTGTAACCTACCAACAAGTACGCTGAATTCTTAAAAACAACTACATATAGGCTTACTGGATAAATCACTTACTCACTCTAATAACATAAAAAAAGTGTAAGAAAAATACAACAGGGTTAATCTAAACACATTTTTGTTATTATTATTAACCTCACGTCTGCTTTGGTGGGGCTGCCTTTGGAGAAACTTGGTACTGGACAGATACCATTTCTTTTACTTCCATTTTTTTCTAAAGTCCCCAGCTCTTCTTCAACATTGTATCTCAAATAGAAGCTTCCTATGGGATGAGCTGCTGCTGTCACCTACGAGATCTGTATGAAGTTTCATCAGGTTTGTGTGTGTTTTTTAATTTCTTGTGCCACTGTACACTTCCTTATACTCTTTTAGTTAGCTGTTTAGTTAGCTGGTTAGCCATTCATTTGGATGAGTAAGTTGGTTCACTCTGCCCGGTACTTATGATAACTATAAGTGACTTTGGTATGTGCATCTCCAAGATGATCCAGTTTCTAGAAGTACAGGAAAGATTGCAGTTGTCACTCTCTCTCATTAACTTGCTCCCCCCACTAAAGGCAGGGATATGTCAGAATTACTTGCACATGTTTTTATAATTGCCTTGTGTAGTTCTGGTTATGTTCTGAACTTTTCAGGTCTATCAGCTTTAATTATATCCACTAAAGGGACAAGATTCTTTCAACATTCTGACCTCTTGATTCATTATTTATATAGTCATGTTAGGCCTTATTTTAAATTGTTTATTTAATTTTATGCTTATACAAAAAATGGACAGCTTTTGTACAGTTACTTTTCATCTGTTGCTTTTTTAGGCATGTCTGAGATACTTCTGTGTTTCGTGCATTCTTGTCTTAGTTTTTTCCTATGCTTGAACAATGCTTCATATGTGAAAAATGAATCTTCAGAGTGTCTGCATACAGAGATGCTGCTTTCATTCACAAATACATTCTCTTGAATTATTCACTTCAGCTGTATAAATTTATAATTTTTTTTTATGTCAAGACACAGACTTGATAAATATTATGCAGATGATACTTTTAACAAACTTCATATTTTCCTTGCCTGCATTTGCGGAAGTTTATGTGATATTCCATTGCCAAGTATATTTTCTAATCAGATTATCAGACAGTATATTTCTTCTCACTTTGCTTGAACTACAACTATGAATATTTTTTTTTAATTTCTAACCCAGTGTTAAAAAAAAACATTTTCTTTTCTTTCTTTGTAGGGATCTTTTAATTTGGTGAATTCAATGTCTATATTTTATTGGGTGGCCATGGTGGTGCAGCGGTTAGCATTGCCGCCTCACAGCAAGAGGTTCTCTGGTTCGATGCTGAGGTGCCTTCTGTGCAGAGTCTGCATATCCTCCCTGTGGTCGCGTGGATTTTCTCTGGGTGCTCTGGTTTCCTCCCAAAGACATGCTGTAGGTGGATTGGACACTCTAAGTTGGCCCTAGGTGTGAGTGTGTGCATGTATGTTCCTTCTGTGGAAGGTTGGGTACTGGGCTGGCAACTCAATACCGTAAAACTCCACTGCCAATCATGAGCAGACAGATGATCCACTGTGGCAACCCCTAACCGGGAAAAGCCGAAAGAAGAAGAATGTCTGTATTTCATTGTTATTTTATATTAACAATATTCTATATATTCTATACTTATAAATGTCAAACTGGACATTTTTTCTTTAGCCAGAAATATCTTATTCATTTATCTTGTACATTTCCAAAACTATTGCATTCACCTGATATAGTCTTATAAAACTAATACAGTTTCTCACCTGGCACATTTGGAAATAAAGCTTTTCATTTTTATGCTTGTGATATTCTGCACAGTAAACCAGCTACCTTGCTTAAGCCAACATCTTTTCTTTTTTTAGTCACTTGTGATCCCTTTTAATTTCATTTTGTTTATTTATTTTATTTGCTTTCTGAGGTAGACCACTGATCTCCATGGACCTTTGTGACACCCGTGCCCTGGCCCAGCAATCAAGGAGCCTCAATCCTCACCACTAATACCAGAGAGGATATCTCATATATGAGAAAAGGATAACAAATACACACAGTAAAGTACAATCAGTCTGGGGCTGGTCACTCCCTTGCTCCCCAGGTCCCCAATAAGACCCCCCACTAGCACAGCTATAGGGTGCAGATCTCAGCCTAGCTGGGCAAGCTACAATCTCCAGCACCCTCTCTGTCCAACCAGTGCTTCATGTCCCAGCCCATGTAGCTGACATACACACACTTTGAGATAAGAGTTTACACAACCACACAGACACTTCTGGGGAAGGATGGCACAGGTTCTCCAGCTGTGCCCCCTTTACCCAGGCTATACAGTAGTAATTACTGCCACCACCCAGCTAATATTTATCAGCTACTCAAAGGCCCTTAAAAGGGTGTCCAATTATTACTGTGAAATATTATCCAATTGGTAGTATAGCCCAGGGCTAAAGCTATAGGAGTGGCTTTGTACAATTTTACCAAAGGCATACAAGTACTCTAAAGAGCTTAAATTATCTCTACACAAACCAGCCACAGTTAAAAGGTTTTAAAATATTTAATAATAAATAATTAAAACCACAAGCCAATACTTTCTACTACACAGTCAGTGCTAGTCAACAGAGTTCAGAGATCGTACAGAAATACTTAAAATAAATCAGTAGTACAGTTCTGATATCACAGAAAACCACTTAGTCTAAACTTTTTAATTCTTAGCTATTCTACAAGAAAACAAACTTCTAAAATAACTTACTTATAGAGCAAGGCAGAGTGCTGTGAGTTAGATAGTCAAGGCAAAATGTTTAATAATCTCTAGTTCTCAATGTTTAAATTGAAACTGCAGTTCTGATAAAATATTACATCATCTTTTATATTTTCCTGATGTTCCCAGGCTGACATAAACTAAATTTTCATTCTTTTACTCTTAGATCAATAAAGGACATTCCATATGTAAATTCTGGTCATTAACTTTGGCCTTAAAACAGTAGGCAGGATGCTTACTCCTGACTCACTGACTCCAAATTCTAACTTCAAAGGAACAGACATAAAGTAATTTTAATTTCAAAGGACCAACAAGAAATGCTTGACTTAGCTTTCTTTACAGCAGAGGGCAATGTTGCCACATTGTTTTAAGTTAAACATTTCACAGTATTTACAAATGATAGAATTATGTACCATATCTATTCGACAAGGCTGGCAGCTTTCACCCATCTCTACCAGTCTTCACAACTTTTTTCAGACTCAGCCCAGGAGCGGTGCTTGGTTTAGTGACTTGCTCACAGTCACACAGTTAGGCAATGGAGGCTGACGGCATCAAACCTTGTACCTCACTACAATGGTGCACTTAATACTTTGGTTCCCCTACCTGTTCAATAGCAATCAAAGCAGAAGGCACAGCTGACAGAATCACACTGAGGGACAGTCTGTATTTTTAGAAATGGTCCTTAAATTGTCTTTTTTTTTTTTTGTTGAAACTTGTCTTAATTTTATATTCTGCTCTCAGTTCTCTTAATATTTCATAAACAGCTTTGTGTCCCTCTTTTAAAATTTATTACTTTGACTTTAACATTTTGTAACATTGTTAGTTTAGAAGCTCATCCAAGATTATCTATAAGTCTGTATTCAACTGGATAAGGCTTGTAAGCCTGTTTCCCAAACCAAATGTGAAGCAAGGTTTTAAAACACATGAGGTAAGTAATTCAGGCATCTTTCTACTCTTGTGGGAGAAAAGCATTATTTTTTAATATGGTATTAAATCTGTAGATGTTCTTTGATAAAAAATAGGTCTAGTTTGAAAAACTAGTCTGTGAGAAGTATTTTTAGATGGCTTGTTTGAAATCAAAGATAGTGCTTTGGTTGTTGTTTGTTGTTTGTCTTTCGGCTTTTCCCGGTTAGGGGTCACCACAACGGAACTCCGGTCCACTAATGATTGGCAGTTGTTTTTTTTTTTTATGGTGTCAAGTTGCCAGCCCGACGCCCAACCTTCAACTAAGGCACGCCCATTCAACGCATGTCTTTCGAACGCCCACTCGTCCACGAGGAGGACATGCAGATTCCAAACAGAAGGCACTCCCAACCCAAGCCGAGAATCGAACGGGAAAACCTCTTGCTGTGAGGCAACAATGCAACAATGTTATTGCTGCACCACCGCGGAATAGTGCTTTGGTAAATCTTTAAAATCTGTAAACTTTCAGCTTACAGACACTCAGCATGACAGTCAAAACTATACAGCATTAATACTTCTTTCCCAAGGAAAATCCAAATATATTTTACAGCTAGAAAGACTACAGACATTCCTAAATGAAAAGATTACTGGACTAAGGGCCCTCAGCTCCCAAGAGGTGCTTGAATCTCTATCATCACAGTGTGTCTCTTCCAGAATCCTGTAAAGTGATTCTGGTCTAGCATGCAATGCTATTATTGACCTTGGAATCCTTCTTCTCTTATACCTTGACAAAATAAATGGTGTCACAAACACTCATTAGAATCTCCATCAACAAATAAATAATTAAGAAACTCATGAGGGATACATTTATTTCTCAACACTTCCCCTGGTTCTGGAATAATCTTCTTTTATGTTCAAACAAAATGATACCCATGTGGTTCAGTGCTGCAGGGGGATTAAGACCTGACTGTACCCTGATGACCCATGTTCCCCAAGCTGTACAGATACTGAAGTAGCCAGCTGGGGAAGGATAGGATCGAACTGCAGATGCTGGCACACCCCACCTGGATGCTCGGCTTGTTGCACCTGCAGTACCCCTATGGGAGTGCAGCTGTATCACATACAACCTAGTGAGCCTAGCAGGCCATTGCTGCAAATAGTATGCCAGAAGCTCATGTGCACCTTCTGAGGCAAAATTTTGTTGAAAATGTATTGCAGATTTCTAGAGTATTCAAGTTATTTTACACTTAATGTACACATTTTAGTCCCTTTCTATGGTGCAGACTCTTCTTAAACTTGCTACCTGTCATATATTTACCACTGTTATTTATTTTAATTTAAGTTCATTGTATCAATATTTGTTTCTTTTACAGTTCAGCTGCCTAATAGCCCATGTCATGGATGAGAAGGATCTGTGGATCAGCCCACCTAACCGGCTGACAAATTAAATGATAAATAAATCAATCATGTATAGTCAACCTAAATCTTAGTATGGTGCTTTGTGTGACTAAAATACACTATTTCCTGTATTGCCTGGGTTGTAGCTGAAAAGGGTCTTGCATACATATGTGCTTATTTCAGAAATTTCATTTTTCATTGGAGGTCAATTTCACTGCAATATGCACAATTCTCCTGAGGGTGTAAGACCTTTAAGGTTGTTACTCTAGGTTAGGAGGTAAAAAATTAAAACTCTTTGTATTAGGTGAGGAGAACATGCTCTCACTTCTCCTATGGATATTCATTTCATTTTGTCTGTGTGCGATTCCATTTTACTGAACTTGTCCATTGATGAAAAGGGAATAGTTGCATGGTACCATATGTACATGAACCTTTTAGAACCCTTCAAAGATATTACAACTCCCTCCCAATGTACCATGCATACTACTGACATTACCTGTACACTGTTATACACCATTACCAGAACAGTATTTACAAGACACCCAGCTATAGTCAGTTGCAGATACCTTCCTAGTAGAATTGTTTCTAAATAGATATAGTCCACATGTTTCCTAGCAAGCATTCCTAAACACACAACTCTGACTTCACAAATGCATCCCCCTGTCCCATTTGTTCCTGCTTTTACTTCTTTTATGCTGAGCCCACTATTTGAACTGCTATGCTTTGTTACACAGTAGAAGTTACTCAGCACGGCTTGACAGTGTCTAGTCAAACATCCAGCTTTCTTAAAAAGTTGCCTCTCACAAGAGCACCCACCGTTCATATAACATTTATTGGTGACTTGAACATCTCTCATGCTCTTATAGCAAACATTCTGCAGAGCTCACATGCATATTTAACTGTTGAGTTTAGGATTACAATAAACAGACCATCCGTTTTTCAATGAAGTACAAAATATATTTTATAGCACAGTATCATTTATGCAAGAAGTGTCATAAATTGAAATTTGATCTGCATATCATAAAAACCTGAGTTTAAACTAACAGGTAGTAGTAGTATTTATTTAGATCACTCAAACTCTTTATTTTTATCAACTGCTACAAACTCTGTATGTATACAAACATTTTGTGTACAGTCTCTTGAGATGTAATTACTTTAGTAAAAATGCATTTTTGAAAACAACCCAAAGTCTAGGTTTCTTTGAATATCCGATGGTCTATTTTAATGAAATTGTTTTAAGCATTTTTGCTTATGATCTAATCACAGAATGTTAGAATGCACAACTCCCTTTGTGCAGTTTGCTGCTGAGGATTATGCAGAGATACTTTGTATCTCTTCTTATGTAACTACTTTCATAAGTTGTCAGTATTGACAATACTTTCATATTTGCAGGTACATCCATAAATAGGCCATTTCATCTATAGAATATTAAGCCTTCATCTACAGGTTGCTAAGCCTAAGTAGTTATGTAAGATAAAACAGCCATAATACATTACAATATCCTGAATGAATAACTGAAAATTTAACAATATGCACACATATACTTACTCATATTTAATGAGATCTGTACATATTTGTATGTTTTGCTGAGTGTGTATCAGTGCACAAGTACAAAATAATTGTAAGTATGCAGAATTCTCAGACCAAGCATTTTCTTTTGCAAAACCTAGAAGCTGGAATAAAACAACTGTGATGTCAGCATTTGTAGAAGACTACATACACATCATTTCAAGCACCATGATTGTAAATCGTGCTATTCTGAACTAAATGTTAAAATTAATACAAAAATTGGTGGTTCTCGTTAATCAGTTTAATATCAGATAAAAATCTGTAAATGCCCTACTGTTCAGATGAGAAATGAAATCAGAGGTAATGGAGATCTAAGCTACCATGACTGCCCTGCCAAAATAATACTTCATGTTCGAGCCATTACATACTTTTCTGAATGCCAGCTGCACACTCTACTCCCCCACCCCCAGTGATGCATGTACCCATATTTCACTCCCACATAGGTCTTACATTTCTAGATGTACTCCAAATTACCTTCTGCTACAGAAATGGTGATATTTATAAACCATGTGCCCCTTATAATCACAAATACATGATAAAATATTTATTTTTACTCTGTGAAGAAAACAGAATGTCTTAGAAAACAACATATTTTAACCAGCAAAATAATAAACCATGTAGCTTGCTTTTGAAATTTCTGCAGTAGAAAGGGGACTTTAAGCACACACTGTGATTTTGCTTCAACCTCTGATTTGGGTGTAAATGCCATCATGCTTTGTTTTCTTACTCAAAAGGCCTTGCCATGAGAGGTGTGATTCTACTCATCAGCATAAATACTTAACACATCTGACATGAAGTATTTTGTTATTTAATAAATGCAGAGTTACTTGTCATTAAACAGAAAATGTTAAATTCAAATATTAAGAAAACTGTTTTACTTTCAGCAGTACATGTGTTCTTGGTGGCTTTTCCCTGGACCATAAGAGAAATTTGCTTTTATACTTTTACAGGAACATTTCTGATTAGTTTTCCATCACTCATTCTTGGAACTATAATGTATCAATATGATATGTGGAATACTATGCAATGCACCATTTGTTTTGATAAATAAAGTCTCCACACACGTTATATCTATAGTCATTGCAAAAAAAAAAAACTTGCTGTGTGCATAATGTTCTGTTGAAGCACCTTCTATAGTTTTCATGTAAAAGCATTCAACTTAAATTGACTGCATTATCTCAGTCATTAATGCTTGTCTTACAAATTAAAGAATCATGTGTTATCCTGACCTAAATAGCTGTTCTTGTATGGCATATAAGCCTCCTTTAATAACAAATCCAAAGCCCGAATTTTCTTAACTGATTATAAACTCAGTGCCTAGAATCATGCCAGTATGCGCGTGTGTGCACATGTGCGTGAGTGCGTGTGTGTGCGTATGTGTCTGTGGGTGGGTGGAAACTAGCATGCAGTCAAAATTTTAAAAACATCTAAAACTCTCATTAACTAAAAACTAAAAAAAAAAAAACAGTTTAGCGATGACTAAATACTTCTGTATTATTATTCATGAATTTATGTTATGTTATACCTGAACAAGAATGCAAAAAAATATAGAGCAGACATTTTTAATTCTTGTCCTCAGAATTATCGAATTTCATCTCCACAGAATGGAGTAGTAACATCAAGAACTGCATAAAATGGATTTTGCTGCTCAAATATGAATCTGAAAGTAGGGAGATAACTGCAGAAATGTTCAATTTCCTCTGAGATTCCTATTCCAGGATGTAATGCTAAACGATAACATAGCTTTAAAAAAGCACCCAGATGTTAAATGTACTTCACTAATGCACTGCATCATTTTATATCCACATAATATAATATCTTGATAGGCCTGTATCAATATTAATTTCAATCATATTCCCTGGCTCTAAATTAACTATATACATGTGCTTGTGTGTGTGTGTGTGTGTGTGTGTGTGTGTGTGTGTGTGTGTGTGTGTGTGTAGAAATATTCGTAAATATATAAAAACATATGCTGAAACAAGCATTATCACAACTTTTGATATTTAAAATTACTTAATCTTATATTTCGTTCACAGACTTATTTGGGTAACTCTTGCAGAATCTACATTCATCTCAATTTACTTCTTTCATGCTCAGCTCTAACAAAAGTGATTTATTTTATACCTTTAGGTTCCCATAAAAAATTAATTGCATTAGATGACATAGGTGTATTTGTTTGTGGATGTAAGGCTATGGGTGAATTCATAACCTAACCTAGCTTTTAATTAAGATTAAAACTGGCAATCAGTATATTCTGTCTTGCAGCTCCAGGTTCTTGGGCTTAGCTCTCATGACTATTTTGTCTCTGTGTTCTGTTTGTATATTCCCTCTCATCTGAATGTCTCCTGTTAACTTTTACCTTCAGAGACATAGCGACTGACTGTGATACTCGAGAGCATTTTCTCCCCTTCCTCTCATCTCACAAATACATATATAGGTGTAGGATAGGTATTCATTTTTTTATATGATTGAACCAGACTTTGTCTTTTTTGTTATGACTGAAATATAATTTATTCTGGTTGTAAATCATATTGCTTTTGACTGAGGGGTGTGTTACTGCTCTTGGTGTCCTTTTGTCTGAAGTCATGAAATAGTGGGCAAAGGAAGTTTGTGCTTTTCCCAACTTTTGTGCAATCTCAGTAGTTTGCATATTTATTTAAGTAGCAGGGGTGTAGGGATGCAGGGGGATCATCCTTCCTGCAAAAAAATGATTGATGATTATCATTAGATCACTGTTGCAGTAGCCTAAGCTATTTGGGCCATATCCTGTCAGGGACAGGACAACTGACCAGCTTCCTTTCTTGCACACTAACCGCTAAGCAGCTCAGGAAGACAAAGTCAAGGGTTTAGGTGCCAAATCTTCAGAACTTTCTCACCTCAAAGAAAGAGAGGCCAGAGACCTGCCAAGCGATTATGTGTTAGCATAAACGGAAAACACCCACACCCTGGTTAAAAAAAAAAACATAATAAAAGAAGGAGGATGGAAGGAGGTTGTTCCTACGGCAACAGTGATCTATATGAACATGTACTAAGTTTACTTATAAAACTGTAATATGTTCATCATAAGATCAGTGTTGCAGTTGTAAAAGTTATACGGGTTGAATAGCAGAGCTTAGAGAATGGGTGACCAGTTCATCACCACTCTGATTGAAGAACATATGTTGTCCAGCAGTGTGTTCATGTACAGGTAATGCCTGCTCAAACACAAGTCCACTGCTTCACAGCACCATATTAGTCATAAAGCTTGGACAGAGAAAAGGCTAACTTTGGTCATTGTTTACACTCACTAAACATCACTTTCCTGTTTAGCAAGCATAAAATTAAAACTTTAATTAAAAATCTAAAAAAGCAAAGCAAGTGTGTGTGTGTGTGTGTGTGTGTGTGTGTGCGCACTTGTGTATATGTGCTTGTGTATGTGCAAAGAGAATGGGAGTAAGAGATAGAAACAGCTATCTCGGAGTTGGGATTTTTAAATAGCGGGGGGCTTGCCCCTCTGCTAGCACTGTTTAGATCGATGACTTCACCAAAAACTTACTTTCACGAACAGTCGGATCACTGGAATTTTTTGGAAAGGAGGCAGTTGGCCAATATGGTGAACTTTGCCCATTTTCCCCACTGTAGTGCGATCTTGGAGTTAGTATATTTAGTTGGGGGCATGTGTGGGGCTTCGTTCCCCACTTGGGTGGGTTTGATTTGCTTTGTTTTTTTTTTTTTTTTTTTTTTTTTTTTTTAGTGGTTGCTACATCTTTCCTTTTATAGAATTAAATTCCAGTGATCCGAGCATTCTTGAAAGTAAGTTTTTGGTGAAGTCGTCTCATCCTTTTAACTTTCAGGTAAATGCAATTTCGGTCATGTGAAGGGGATCTGTGTGTGTGTGTGTGTGTGTGTGTGTGTGTGTGTGTGTGTGTGTGTGTGTGTGTGTGTGTGTGTGTATATATATATATATATATATGTACAGTATATCTGTATGTATGCATTTTACCCTGCCCTTGTGGCCCAGATTTGTGTGGCTGAAAAGGTTCTGAGGAAGACCAGCTCACTTGCCACCAGGTTAACAAATAGAAAATAGTTAAACAAAATGAAATTGGCAAGTTATGACTGCAGTCACGAATGCTTCTACATTATGATGTTTTATTCTATTAAGTTTTGAATAAGACCCTGTAATTGTAAAGTGCTTGGCTAGGCAGTTAAAACATGAAATCAGTCTCTAGCTCCTGAGTTATTTAACAGAACATCAAGCATAATGTTTATCTGTTATAGATCTTGATAAAGCAAGTACACATCTAGCGAAGAAAAGATTACACATATAAAAGCAACAACAACATCCCAGTTTCCCTATCCATGCCACCTCTTCCTCTCACACAGTGCATTTCATATGTTTTTAATAAATGTCACAGATTACAGTCACACCATTTTGGTATGCAACATCTGCACAATAACATAAATATGATCAGAGAAAACTCCCTCATCTTTCTGCAGCCAAATTCTTGAGTTAAATTTCAATGATTAGCTCTGTCATCATTGTGTACTGTTTTTCCAGTGACTCCTGTTATCTGTGCATGTAGCTTCAGGACACGAACATAAAACCTTGTTTTATAATACTTTATCTGTGCATCTTCATCTGGAGAGTAGAAGAATACTCCATCTAAATCACATTTGATACTACATTAAAAAGGTTTGCTTGCTTTGTGGATGTACTGTTTATTCCTTTTCAGCCATGATGGGAAAATTAACTAACAAAGAAAATATACACTATTTTTTTTTCGAATATATACATCATTACCAGTTTTGTACCATTTTTATGTTGTTGTTGTCTTTTGGCTTTTCCCGGTTAGGGATCGCCACAGCGGAACTCCGGTCCGCTAATGATTGGCAGTAGATTTTGACGAACGCCGAGGTGCCAGCTCAACATTCAACCTTCAACGAAGGCACGCCCATTTACGCATGTCTTTCGAATGCCCACCCAACTGCGGGGAGGACATGCAGACTCCATACGCAAAGCACTCCCCGCACTCCAGCCGAGAATCGAACAGGAGAATCTCTTGCTGTGAGGTAACAACTCTACCGCTGCAACACCGCGGATTGTACCATTTTTATATAGCATCAAAAATTCAACAAACTAAGAGCAAAGCTCCTTTCTTGCAACTTGCCTCTATGTTAGGAATTTACTGCGGATCTATAAATGAATTCTATTACAATAGTCTTAATTTTAACAAATATATAATGATTAAAGCTCTTTAAATTGTATTTCCTGTTGAGAATCTTGTCTACTAGCCATTAAAGATACTCAGTACTGTTTGATTCTTGCAAACTGCTGCTAGGATGTTTTATTAAAAAATATATTCTTTTTTGTTGATTACCATGATACATTTATAAGAACTTTATAATGCCTGATAAAAAATACCATGAATGTGTATGTTATACTCAAGGTATACCTAGCCAAAGCTGGAAAAATCAAACAGCTAAAACTACACATGAAAAGTTCTATTTAATATAAGAAAATGGTGGAATATAAGTTACATAAAAATTATGCATTTCATTTAGCATTTTTTCTGGATGCATCTTTCCTTTATTGGAAAATGATCTGTCATTTGTAACTTCCTAAATGAAGAGAGTACAGTTTTGTTTTCCTCAAGGATGTTTTTTCCCATTATTGTTATGTATACATGTAGAACACAATTATTAAAACTGCATTAATGTGGAATGTAATTTGTTACTGACTGAAGTACGCTGGGTGCATTATATGAACTGTAGCCAGTCGTGATCAATGGAGTTCAGGCAGGATATAACAGTGAAAGTTATGAATTAGGATAAAAAATACATTTCAAAGAACTGCTTCAGTGGAATGCATTTTATATGTTGAGTACCGTCTATTAACTTTGAAAGTTTCACAATATTTTCAAATATTGTGACCCCAGACTTGACAAAAATTGCCATTCCTGCAACCCTTCTTAGCTTACTACCATGACATGCTGCTGCAGGTACCACTGATTTCAGATCTGTCCTCCAATCAGTCATCTATTCTTAAAGCAGGACCACTCAATCGGGGCAAGCCCCAGTATAATCCCTCACTGCGTTGCTTCTCTCCCTGCAGATGGAATAAGGTCCTTCTCAGTCTCCCACCCTGGTATTAGAGTGGACAGGTGGAAAGGCCATCATATTTATGGTCATCAAGTTAGAGCAGGCCATGGAATTAGATGTACCCCCCCGGACATTGACATTCTGACTCACATAAACTACACATGGACATGCAGTGAGGCATTGCAAGGGGGATGTCTCGGCTCCTTGGTAATGTATGACATTCTAGATCATCACCCACACACCTGCCCAGCTATTACCAATTTCATGTACTCTTACTCTGCACCAGGAGAAGGCATGAGAATGTCTGTCCAGTATGTCCTCTCCTTCTTCCTCCCCCCGCCTGGACAGAAGTAAACATGTTACTGACTTTCATTTGTCTTCCTGTCTTTGCCACCTCTTTCAACACCTGAACTGTTACTTGAACCTAGGTTGGCTAGATCACAGTTATGGTTTCCTATCTCTTTACCATAGAGCTAACTATATTAAAAATGTTTTGTTTTTTTGATATTCTAATGAATGCAGTGTCTAGAACTTTCAGATTCTGGTCAGAAAACAGATATTTAGCATTTATGTTGCAAAAATCTCCTTTAGTGTTATAGAAATATATTTCTAGAGCTTGTTTTCATTAGTTAGCCTCAGATACAACATTCATCTGATGTTTTTCAGGAAACTCAGTAAACAATAAAGACACTGTGGATCTGATGGCCACTTCCATGGTCTTAACTCTTTCTAAAGATAAGTGCTTCACAAGACGTGCAACTTCCTGCAGCTAGACATCAACATATCTGAAACGACACATCCCCATTGATCTAGTTATAAAAAGTCTAATTTCATACACATTCTGTAAGGTAGCATGTAGGATGCTAGCAGTCATTTCAGTTATCATTGTCTCTACAGAATGCATGTCATGGGATATCACAAAAAATTCCATCTATAGTACTTTGTCAGTCATGTTGGAGGAGTAAATGATTGTAACTAAGGAAATGATTCTTTTGAACCGGGAGATAGGCTTTGAATTGCCTAGGCTTATTAAAGTCTTACTTAGTTTAATGCTATTGGCTGTGAAAAAGCAATTACGAGAACTTGGAAATCAAACTCTCAACTGAGTATTGTAAATCAGGTAAAAGAACTGGAGGTGGGATCTTTAGGAAATGGAAGAAGCAAATTATATTGAAATAAAAGATATTTGCCGAAACAATACAGGCAGAATAATGTTCATGGGGAAGACTAAGGTTTAAGGGATGACAGGAATTGAATAACAGCTGTTAAAAGGAAAACATATATGTATACTGCATGAAAACAATAAGAAATCTCAGTGTGGATTGCTTTATTTTCTGTTATTGTACGTGTACTTATGTCATTGTTTCAATTAAAAAGAAGTTTAAAAATGCATATCAATAAATGCAACTTTAGTGCCGTGATCAGCTCTCAAACTGGCCATACATCTGTCTTGTTTCTTCAGTGATCTTCCAAACCTAGAGCTTTTAGTATAACTGATCATGACTAATATTTAACCTTCCTTTCTGGACAGTTCATGCTGCTTGAGCTTTTTTTTTTTTTTTGAGACTTAACACTTTTTGCAATTCTTAGCTATCACAATTCTCACAGTTTCTCTTTAATTTTTTATTTTACATTTCTTGACCGGGCTAGTCTAGCTGGATACATGTCCATTTTCAGTAGAGGCCCAGGGAGAAAAGCTCCAAAAAACAAAAGAATAGAAAATCCATACATACATTTAAAAAAAGAGATAGCAGTTAAGACTTACCCAGAACTATAAAAGCAGTTGTTATAAAAGAAAAAAAATTTTTTTTTTTTTTGTATATGAAAGATGCATTAGTCTAAGGAAGTAGTAGAACTAGCAGTAATAATCAATGGGTATTGTATTTGAGATACAATATCTATGTATACATCATTATATATATAATAACATGGTATTTGGATTCTTAAGTCAGAAATTATTAGGTATAAGAGTAGTTGTAATTTGAAAGGAGAAAAGTTAGTCAGGGTTAGTACAGGAGCAGAGCCAGTGTGTCTTAAGAAAGAGCTTTAGATTCTTTTTAGAGTGGCAGTGACATTCGTGTTGCGAGATCAGTGGGTAGTAAATTCCATAGTTTTCCTGCAGAGTTAGAGTACAGGGAGTCACCTGCTGAGTGATTAGATCTTGAAGTATTAATCAGCAGTTTATTGGAGGAAGTAGGTTCTTACCGTTATTATAAGGTGTAATGATGGTAGAGAGTATAGGGGTGTTGGTGGGCTTATACAGGGCCTTGTGGACAATGGGAAGCTGTAGAAATTGAAGCTGGTTGTGAAATTCTAGCCAGTCTAGTTGTTTTAGATTCAGACAGTGATGAGCTCTGAATGGAGAGCCTGTGGCAAACCTAGCAATATTATTATAGGATGTGGCCAGTTTGTTGAGGTTGTTTTTAGATAAATTAGTATATATATATAGGGGAGGCATAGAATAGGGTTGAGATTAAGTGGGTTCTGGCTGTAACAGCCCTAGCTATTGGTGTTAGAAAGGGCTTAATTCTGTAAAGGGATCCTGGTATTTTGTTCACTAATTTTATTGTATTGTTAATGTGGGTATCAAAGTTGAGGTGATTGTCAATTGTTATTCCTAAGAGTTTAATGGTTGGGTCAGGAAAAATGATAGTGCCATCATTTGATAAAAGTGTGAGGTGGATGGGAGTTGATTTTCGGGTTGGAGTGAAAAGTAATAATTTAGTTTTCTTAGGGTTAAGAAATATATTAATGCCTAGCAACACTTCTTTCTAGAGTAAAGGTTGTAATGATTCTGGTTGCCCATCTTTTTTTGGAGTTTAATGCATTTGACTTATACGGATGTATGTATTTCCTACTATACAGTTTTTCATGTTCCTGACAAATAACCTAGAAGCATGGTTCAGTAGCCAGTCCCACTATTTCATCTTAAAACCGCTGATTTTCCCACGGCTCTTTTATTCTTACTTTATCTCCTTTTTTTTTTCTCCCTGCTTCCTCTTCTGATTTGATGGTGGGATGCTTCAGTTTCATCTGAATTCCTTCTAGTACTTCTCTTACTTTGTATTGATTTTCAGGCATTGGTAATGCCTGTGATTGCCTTGACTTCTGCCCATTGATGGTTGAGCTGGTGAGAGACTAAATCCCTGCAAATGCGTATTCCTGTATTCCAAAATTACAACATGATAGTCCTCATAGCTATTATATTTCTTTCTCACAGAATTTTCTTCACCATTTTGATAGTTCTCTCTAGTTGTTCATCAGAGAGTGGATAGTATAAACTGTATGTCATATTCCATTTCATAAATAAAGATTTTGAATTTCTGACTTATGTATTGTTGACCACTGTCAGTTGACAACCTCAAGTATTTCCATTCTCTGGAATACAGACTTTAGTGTACTAATAACAGCTACACTTGTGACTATTTGTTTCATTATTTTACACCACGTAGAATAAAAGTCCTCACATGAAGGATAAATAACTTCTATGAATATAAACTAATAATAAAAACAGCTATACTCTGCATCAAGGACAAGTTAGTATTGTGTATATTATTTTTGATAACTTTACATTGCTGTAATTGTATGCACTGCATATGACATAACTCTGTAGTACTAGTTCTATAAAAATGAACATTCTTTGCTAGTGCACTGTATCTCTTGCTCTTTATTATCCAGTCAAGCATTTGTCTCCTCAGTTACTGGAAATTATTATTATTGTTTTAAATTAGAATTAAACACCATAGAGCAAATACAACTTATTTCTTCCTTGAATGAAAAATACAACTGTATTTTTATCCTTACTGATTGCTTCTACTTAGGCAAATCTGTTACTGTAACCTTTTTCAGTTACCCCATTTATGTCAGTATCAGTAGATCTTTTCAATTTGCTTGCTATTTCTTCTGCAACTGGTAAATGGCCATTACCCAAAGAATATATGTTTCTAACAATTATCCATGCTTTGCTGGTAAATATGCTCCTCTCATATCTGCTATGTATAATTCCTTGTCAGTATTTCAATTTCAGATCATACCTCGGTTCACTAATATTGTCTGCAATCTCAGAGGTGCTTGGATAGACATTTTAAATAGGCTAATTGTTTGCATTCAGTTGTACTTCTATATCATATACATATTCATGGTATTTCATGTATCCATACACTGTTTTTAGTAATTCCTATTCTAGACAAGTGTACCTGTTTTGTGCATCTTTTGCACTGTTCATCATAGGCAGGTGGTCTCCTTTCTTATATGATCAAAGCTGCTATACTTTTTGATTTGGCTTCTACTTACAACATGACTGGCTTGCTCACATCATAGTGTTTTAATATTAGTTTTCCTGTATATAATTTCTTAACTATGGAAAAATTCTCTTTATTGTAGTTCTATTAGAAGGCTACATTTAGCTTTCATAGAAGGCATAGCTTTCTTAGATGTATCCGATACAAACTTTGTGGAAGTTTCTATGAATAACAATTATTCTCTAGTTTCTGGCTTTGGCATTTGTATAACCTTTTGATTATACCAGGCTTCAGTCCCTCAGATATATGAGTATGACCCACACATTTCAGACTTCTCACTCTTATTTTACATTTGTTTTTTATTTAACTTGAAACCACATGTTTAGCAGCTGTATCAGTCTTATCTTGCTCTTCTTGGGTCTACCCTTGCACTAGTATGTAATCAGTTAGGTTTACAACACCTTCTAAGCCTTCAATTATCTGCTCAACAGCTCTTTGGAATACTTCATGTATTGAAAAAATGCCACATAACAGTCTGTGAAATCTAAACCTTATTAATGGTGATTAAATATGCACAATTCAGAGCATTCTTATAGGTTCATAGGTTTATACTAGGCTATCTGCCCCAAGGCATTTATAAGCCTAGCCCGAATGTTTGTGGCTTACGCCACCCCTTATATGAAAAAATACTGTACCCATTAGTTTGTTGTGCCTCTGTCCAGCAGTGACACAGAGATGATTCCCGGGGTAAACCTACGATCTCCCATCCACAGGTCAAGATTTCTCTTGAACAGAGCCAGCGAGGTGCTCTGCCTCACATGGACCGGGACTCTATTCCACAGCATAGGGAGTCTCTGAGTGATAAATCTATCCCTCCAGCATGTCCTATTTTTATCCGTGCTAAGGTTTAAGTCGCTTGCTCTAGTGGTTTTGGTGGATTTGGATTTTTTGAGGTGGAGCATGTCTATTAATTCCGGGTTGGACATGGCCTTGTATGTCAGGCACATGTCACCTCTGAGCAGACGGTATGCGACTGAATAGAGCTGGAGTTTCTTCAATCTGGCAGCATATGACAGATTTTGGAGTCCCTTTATCCTTTTGGTGAGAAACTTTTGGGGTCTCTCCAATTGCTGCAGATGTCGGGCGAGATACATCCCGAATGGGGCATTGTATTCGATCATTGGTCTGATAAGTGAAGAGTACAGGGGAACAATGACCTCACTAGATCTGGATGTGAATCCCTTCATGATCAGGTGGGCAATGTAGAAGGTCTTTCTAACCACTTTAGCAACGTGAGTGTCAAAAGAAAGGCCACTGTCAACCTGGGTCCCCAGGTCCCTGATAACCTCTTCTGTGCTTAGTGGATTGCCACCTATATGGTAGCTTGGGGTTACCTTGTTTTTCCCGAAGGGTATGACTATACATTTTTTGGCGTTTAACTTCAGACCATGGCTCTGGCACCAGCTATCTGTTTCCGTGGGTCCCTTCTGAAGGATATCCGTGTCCGATGCACTTTCCACTATGGCGCCCAGTTTGCAGTCGTCTGCAAACTTTGTCAGCCAAAGTCCTCCCATGTTGGCCTGTACTTCTGAGAAGTAGATGCCGAACAATAGGGGGCCAAGGACCGAGCCCTGTGGGACACCACTTGTGACCGGCTTGGAGTCTGACATAGCGCCAGCAACTCTAACCCTGTGGGTTCTATCCTTAAGCCAGTTTGCAACCCATCTTGTGACATATGGGTTTACATTTAAGCTGGTAAGTTTTTCTACAATACCCGAGTGGGGTATTGTGTCGAAAGCCTTTGCAAGGTCAAGGTATGGACTGCCTTTCCCTCATCAATGGCCTTGGTGACTGTTTCGAAGAAGTCGACCAAGTTCAAAAGGCATGATCTTCCCTTGACGGCCAAACTGGGTCGGGTCCAATGTCTGCAAGTCCCCTATATCTTTGTTTATGAGCTCCATTATGATCCTCTCCATAGCTTTGCAGACTAGACTTGTTAAGCTTATGGGGCGGTAATTACCAGGGTCCGTAGAGGCACCGCCTTTGTGGAGTGGGACCACAGTTGCCGTACGCCACTCCTTGGGCACGTATCCTGTGGTAAGGCCGAGATTAAACAGCTGCCTTATGTGCGGGTTTAATTCCTCATTTAGCTCGTGTAGCACACAGCCAGGGACACCATCCAGTCCCATTGATGCTGTGTTTTTAGCTTTAGAGAGAGCAGCTTTCACCTGCGCATTTGAGATGTCTGGGAGGCTACACTCCGCTGGGATAGTTATCTCTTCTTTAGGGGGGGAGAGGGGGGTGAAGTTTGCACTGAACCTGTCTGCCAGTATGTTGGCAATGTCTGTGGGTTCAGTGATTTTTGTATCATTTTGGACTAATTCTGAGCATATCTGGGAGTTTCCACCCAGGTCCCTAACATAGCTGAAAAAGGCCTTATGATTGTCCTTTGAATCCATGGCAATTTTTCTCTCAAAATTGGCCTTAGTTGATTTTATGAGTGCTCGTATTTTTTACTAATAATGATCAGGGTGACTTCCCTTTTATGGATTTTGTTCTATCATGTAATAGCTTTCTCCTCTTATTGTAAAGTTTGTTAATGGCTGGGGTCCACCAGACTGGACGTTTGCCCTTTGTGGAAAGAGTCTTGGTTTTATTTGGGATTGCCTGATCCATGCAGTCCTGGAGGTGTTCATAGAAGGCATTTGTAAGGGCTTCCGCAGCTTGGGTTGTGGTTTCCACTGTCTCAGGGGCCTTGAAGGATACCACACCAGTCTTGAGTAGTGTGAAGTTTGTTTTAGAGAAGTTCTTCACTGTGGTTTTTTTTGTTTGGGGTGGGGGCGGGATGTGGATTTCCAGTGAGATTAGTTTATGATCAGATCTCACCAATGAAGGATATACTGCCGGTGTGGAGCATTTTGTCCCCATGTTTGTGATAATGAGATCTAGTATATTTTCTCCTCTCATGGGAACAGTGACTAGCTGTTCCATGGCATTTGAATTTATGAACTCCAGGAACCGTTGGGCTAGAACGTTAGGGCTTGAGTAATGTTCCCAGTCTATATTTGGGTAGTTGAAGTCACCCAATATGATGGTGTTTGGAGATACATTTATACCCTCCAGTGTCTTCAGGAAGGCTGTGTGGGGTTCCTGAGTTTGAGAGGGTGGCCTGTAGCATGCTACAATTTGTAGAGCAGTTTTGCCTATGGTTAGTTGCACCTGGATGGTTTCCGAAGCTTCGTGCGTTGCCACCAACCTGGAGGCGTGGGTATCCTTTATGAATATGGATACACCCCCTCCTTTTGTGGTGTGGTCCGGGTTTTGGGGCCAGAATGCATGATATGAGGTAAAACCTAATAGTGCCGGGGTGCTCTCAGTTTCAGTTACAGCACAGACATCGATGTTCTCCATACTGAGAAGGGCCTCGAGTGCGTGCATTTTGAGATTTAGACTTCTGGCATTGAGCAGCATTACCCTCAGTTTCTTCCCATTTTTGTTTTCTAGGGTGGTAGGTTTAGAATTTGAGCCTTGCCTAAAAAAGGCACTATAGGGGTGGCAAGAGCCTTAGCCAATATCCGGAATCCCAGGGGTGACAGGTGCAAGCCGTCCCTTGCGAAGCAGCGTGGCTTGTCAAGCATGTCATCCCAGGCAGACAGACACTGGATTCCCCTTTGAATGACACCAGACATTAAGCCAATTGTTAAAGCTGATCATCTTGTCTCTATATTGTGGCATCATTCTTGGTGAAGGAAGGATGCTGCTCAGTGTTAGGGTCATACCTGCCTGGGCTACATAATCAGAGAGCTCCTCTATGTCTCTTTTCATGTAGTCCAGTTAGGTACGTCTCAGGTCATTCACACCAGCATGGACAATGACTGTGTCATATTTGTACTTGCCGTGGAGTGACCTGAGTGCTTGTGTTATGTGGCGGATTCTAGCGCCCGATAGGCAGCTTACTGTGACCCTCTCCTTGTTCAGCCTGGTGAGTGGGACGTCAGTGTGTCTGACTATGGAGTCACCTATGACAAGTATGTTTGGTGTTGTATTTGGCTTTAAGGGCTGTGACTGCTTTGCACACTGCTTTTGTGGTTTATGTGTTGCTTGTGGGGTGTCTTGAGGTAGCAGTTGTTTGGGTGTCTGCTTTGGAGGCCTCTGCTGTTTAGGTAAATTTTTACTCAGAGCCTCCAAGTATGTCTTTGTGTGTTTATGTGTTTGATTCGGTGGTGTGGTAGCATTATGTGAGGCTGGTTTTGTGGTGTGTGTAGTTGCCTTCTCCTCCTGTCTGGTCTTGCCAGTCCTGAGTTGAGAGAGCTCAGCCTCCAGTTTGGCTAAATAGCTGCATCTCTCGCAAGTATTTGTGTTATGTGGGAGGAGGAGAGGGTTGTCTGTGTACATGAGGCAGTTATAACATTGCCTCAAGATTCCCAGATTCACCAGCTGGACCGGAGAGGAGATTGACAACTGACCTTTGGACATGCTAGAATAATATTGGGAATTCCTTAATAATTGAAAACAAGGGCCAGTGGGGAGTGAGGGTGTAGTGCTTTTAATTTTTAGTGCTGACTTATATAATTGCTTTAGTGAGCAAGTGCCAGGTAACTTGAGTGCAATGTGTTACAAGTAACTAAATGCAAAAATGACAAACAGTAACTTTCTTTCAAGTGAAACAAGGAAATAAGTACAGTAAGCAATGCAGATATCACTAGTGATCCACAGAAGCACTGAGAGGCCGCGTATTAGGTGGAATTAGCTTCCAGGGAAATAACAAGCAAACAAACAACAAGCATATAAACAAAGCTAGATTCAGCAGGCCTGGATCTAGTCTATGCTAGAGCAAACAAGGTGTACCAATTTCAGTAAGATACAGTTCAAATATTCAGGCACTATAGCACTATAAACCTTTAACCAGAAATTCCCAGCTCAGAAGGGCAGAGTCCAGCCTCTTCTCCCACAAGAGTGCAGACCACGAATCTTCTTAATGTAAAATAACTGGCCTGAAGCCCAAGTGCCTAAACCAGAACTAATACACTTGGACACTGGGCTCTCACTCAGCAGTTCCCAACTTAGAAGGATGAAAGCTACCTGTCCTGCCACCACAGTGCTTGCCACAAACCTTCCTAATGTAAAACAACTGGTCTGAAGCCCAAGTGCTTAATCCAAAAGACTTAGAATGATAGCTACACTTTAATCAAGTTACAACCGAGCAGTAATAAATACAATTGAATACTTTAGAGAATGTCTGGATTAGTGCTCAAGTTACACAAACAACGCTAGATCCAGCAGGCTCAAATCCAGTCTATGCCACAGCAAACAAGGGGCACCAACTTCAGTAAGAAGCAGTTCAGATATGCATGCACTATAAGCCTTTAACCAGAAATTCCCAGCTCAGAAGGGCAGAGTCCAGCCTCTCCTCCCACAAGAGTGCAGACCACGAACCCTCTTAATGTAAAATAACTGGCCTGAAAGCCCAAGTGCTTAAACCAGAATTAATACACTTTTAGAATAACAGACACTGAGCCCTCAATCAGCAATTCCCAACCTAGAAGGATGTAAGCTACCTGTTCTGCCACAACAGTGCAGACCACAAACCCTCTCAGTGCAAAACAACTGGTCCGAAGCCCAAGTGTTTAAACCAAAAGGCTTAGAATGAGTTACACCAAGCAGTATCTGTCAAATCACTAGTTTCCATCTAGGACTAAAAAGAACTTCACATAGAGTATTGTTGAAACCACATCATCTTATGTAAGCAATGGGCAATGCCATCATTTAATCAATTTAGTCAAATATTATGAGGCTTGATGATTTTATTACTTTATAGAAGTAACCATACTACTCACCTATTTTTGGCTCTAATCTCTCTTAATTAATTTCTACACAGTCCTGTTTCTTAGAAATACTGGTACTCTTTTGGATCATATATTGCTAACATAGTGCAGGATTCATTCATGTATGATATTATCCTGGCAAACTTCATAAGCCTGAAAATAAATCAGCAAAGGTGCAAAAGCTATTCTTCTATGGGTTGTGTAGCAACTTGATAAAACTATAATTAAACAAACACACCAGGCTGCTTTGTCTCAATGATAAAGCACCAACACATTTTTTGCAGGGTGCTAACCCATTACACCCCCTATTTGGTGTATTTTACCCATTACCCCCTTTACATAGATGTGCCATAGGCAAACTCTTTGATCACATAGCTGTACAGAAAAAGGAAGTATGAAAATTAGATCACTGTTAGTATTGAAATGGCAATGATTTCCTATGGCAAACAACACTTATCATGTTACAACTCATCCAACTTGTGAGAACTCAGTTGTAAAAGAACAAGCAGTAGTTACTTTACCATTAGCACAGTAAACATCTTTGTGACTATGTGACATTTATTAAATGTGCAACAAAACACTTTCTTTGGTTTCAGATTGTGAATTCATTTTAATATTTCTAGATTCTCTAAAGTCAAACAACCCAACATATTAGCAGAATTTACATCTTTAAGTGTTATAATTTGAAACATGATCTTTTACTTCTTATATTTTTATTTACATTTCAAAAGCATTTGACTCAAGTACTTTATTTGTGCTCCTAATGTTTCGACAATGTGCATACCACTTTCTGTTCTGTCCTTTCTAACATAAATACTTCAAAAGCTGTGCCTTTTATCTGAATGCTTCAAAAGCATTTTCAGACATTATCTTATACTCTACACTTGTGTCCTTGTTAAATTCAACATTTTGTTTAACAATTCCCACAATTTTCAGCCAGCATTCTGGTTTATATTCTTTTCTCGCTGTTTTCTGCCACATTCATACATTTTACTGTGAACTATTTTCACTTCAGGAGTACCAGTAATAACTTGTGTGATGTCTCTTTTCATCAAGGTGCAAACTCCTTTTTTCTCATATATGAAAAATAAAAATTTCCACTTCAGCTTTAACTGAGAGATTAAATGTAGAATATGTCTTCCTCTCAGGCTGAGACCCACATTTATTACTTAAAAGTTTTAATTTCTTCTGTATCACACTTTCTGTGTACTCCATGGCTCTCTTTCTCATCACTGTTTCATACATTCTCATTTTAGCTTTCATTCTTGTCTTTTTGACTCTCATTTTATACTGCATACTTACATTTCCTTGTTTTAATTATTTTAACTACTTACTTGAAATTTTGCACAGTCTGCATACAACAACTTTTTAAAAGGTCAGATCTTTTAATAATATTCTCACTTTTGTCTGATTATTTCTGCTACTTTATCATATGCTGTGTTGTAACTCATTCCTTTCAAATTCTATGACTTGATTCTCTGGCTTAGTAGCAGTGTAATCAAACAGGTTCTTTCTGAGCTCAAAATAATTTGTGAGCATTTATCCAATTATTGCTATTTTGTCTTTCTCCATTCCTTGTAAGGTAAACATGTTAACTACATTCAAAGCTTTTTCTGTATTGATAGAAAGAAATCTGGCACAATGTACATTTTCATATTTCTTGGCTGACCTGTTTGCAATGAGAATTAAGATAAATTTCTGGATTTGAAGTCTACTGTTTTCTGCTAAATTGCTTTGCAGCAATCAAATTCCTGATGGTTGCAAATGAACCACTTTTCAATCAAGAGATTATATTTAAACTGTTATAACTTCCAAAATAACTGTATTTCTCCACATCTAAAAACAAATGTCTTTACTTCTGACCTCATGTAACACTTAAGTGTTTATCAGGATACTCATTAACCAATATAGGCATTGTGGATGAGTTACCAGCTTTCAAGTAGTCTTCACTGTGATTTCCTCTACAAAGAAGTGTTGTTAAGCATTAGTATATTTATAAAAAAGAAATACATTCATTGAGATAAATAAACTGCTGGAAATAAAAACTAAAATGTGTAACAGTAAACACCATTGGAAGAAAATAGTGCCAGGAGTCACTCATAAAATTAAAAAGGTAAGCACTTTCACATCTGCTTCATCAGACATTCTACAGAAAATAAATTAACTAGCATGCTTATCTATGCAAACATCAGTCAAAGTGAGGCAAACAGGCTGAACCAATCACTTGAAGCATTATATTAAACCACGCATAAATATAGCACATGCATAATAAAGAATAATTAAAGTAATAAAACAACCTGTATAGGAAATAAAATCACTCAATCATTCCTGAAAAATGTGTCAATACACTTTCAGTACTGATCCAACATTGAACTGTTTGAAGCAAGTACTATAAAAAGTAATGTGAAATAATGCAACAATATACATACAATATATATAAGAAATGTATATACATAAAAATGTATACAATGGCATTATATATATTCTAATAACACTCAGCAGTTATCACTTGCTAAGGCTTCGTCCCTTTAGAATAGGTCTTAATGGGACTTTTTCATTAAGACCACTGCCCTGATCTTAACCTAATCATCCAGTTCACCTCCTTCATTTCAGTAAGGGTTCTAATATCACCACCTCAGACACTGGGGTTTATCCTATCAATCACCATGAACTTAAAAGAGTGTCTCACATCAGTGGTCATAACATGTTTGGAAAAGGCATTGTTGGCAGAAGCACAACGGATACCGTATAAATGCTCCCTAATCCTGTCTTTAAGAGGTCTATCCATCTTGTCTACATAAAATGCTTGGCAAACCATGCAGCTGGGAAGGTAGAGCATATGTGGGGTCAGACAAGTTGTGTGCACCTTGAAATCAAACCTACGTCCATTATCAGGATGTTGAAAACACCCACTGCTGTCTATATAGTTACAAAAATTACATGCTCCACATTTTTGATATTAGTATCAATCCCCAGCCTTCCTACCAAAAAAATACCTATACCAAGCTAAACCTGTCATCTACCATCAAATACGTAAAAAACTAAACCTTAACCCACTCACATTCATTTCATCCCCCAAAGAATGTAACTGGCATCC
>NC_056739.1:1610915812-1611000812 GCF_019279795.1 Protopterus annectens | reverse complement strand
CCACCACAGAAGAAAGGACTGCTATCCCGTAATACACTCCAAGCTGTACATTCTGATTCTGTACACAACCGAGAAATGCATTTCTATCAGACTAATATAGATGACAGTTTTTTCAGCTGATATCTTTTGATGAATTTTGAATAAATACCTGTAGTAAAAAGTGTTCATCTTTTAGAGCTAGAACTATAGAACATTTTTAGTGATGCATGGCTTTAGCTTTTTTATAGCATTGGCCAGCAGGTGGTGCTGTTGCCCTTTACTCTGATAACTCAGCAGCCCTTAAATAAGGACTATCTTTCAAAGGGGTTGTATTGGTATCCATGCTAACATCATACCAGACAGGAGTGCATGACTGCTTCTGTTTATTTTTAAAATGCAGTTCTTTTGTGTTTTCATTTGAAACCTGTGGAGAAGATGACTATGGATACCGTATGGTGCATACTAGCGGGAATTAATTGCTTACAATGAAACAACATAAATATGCTCCAGTTTTAATGAAGTGTTGTACTGTATTTTGCTAGGAAAGTTGAGGACATTTCCAAGTCAGTTTAAAAGCATAGCTTATTTTACATATATGTGCACCATATAGTCCAACACTGTCCAGTTTGCTTACTGAGCATAACAATATCTTGGCGGTGCTGAGGTATTACTTGGCAGGAGTTTTTTTCATATGAACTGTACTGAAATAAAGTCCCTGAAAAGTGATAGCCTGTCATCATCACTTACATCTCATTATTTCATAAGTTGTTACAATTTCACCTTGCAGATGCCAGATGTGTTAGGCTACTAAGCAAACACATTGAATATGTTGGTTAAGACATTACTACACGATGAATGGCATGTGTGTATAAAGGATCCCTTATACAGCTTTTCTACGGTTGTTTGAACTCATTTGTCTGCACCCACTTTCCCTTCTAATAATAATAATAATATGGACAGTCTCCTCCAAAGATCTCAGTGGGGTACTCTCACACTTCTTGTACTTTATATAACCCAACTCTAATTTGACTGTAGCATAGCTGAATTTTATATGTAGTCTGTATGTGGTCTGGAGGTTAAGTACCTTTATTTCTGGTTAAGGTTTGAAAATCAGAACTTACCAAAATATTTGTATGTATGCATATAATACATTCTGTGAATTGGCATTAGAAAAATAATAAGTTCTAAACACGTGCGCCATACAATCTGTATTTGAAGTGAGCACTTACTAAATGAGATAATCAAGATTTATTCTTATGCTTAATCTCAGGATTTGGGAGATTTACTGTCACACTTTTCCTTAATATTTCCTTACAGTGCAAACCTTTTTAAGGAAAGAACACAGACTGGTGCACACCAGATCAAACTAATCTCTCTTAGTCAAAATAATTGCAAGCAAAAAAAATGTGTTCTCAACCATCTCCTAAAATGCAGCCTTATGCCTTAACATTCTCTGTCCCCTAAAGGTGTAGCCTAAATCTAAATTTACTGAATTGATACCTGTTCTTTGGTGCTTACAGCATAAAACAATTTTTGTAGGATGACTGTAATCTGCAGCCAGACACCTAACCCTGCAGGACTGGAGTCAGTATTTAAATACCAGACCTTTTTGGATGATCAAACAAGCTGCTCTTCAAATATCACAGATGTCTAGTCTTGTTTAGCCTTGGGCTTGTCACCAGGAATAGGTTAAGGCCACAGTGACTTATTACTGTGATTGTTGCTTAGCTATTAATAGATTAACTTTGAATACATCCATTACCCATATAATCCCTCTCATCTATAAGATACACAAGTGCTTAGTGTCTACTGATAAGATACCTTGAAATGCCCCATTATTTTAAGGGCCTTAATAGATTATTCCTTTTACAAGACCCATGGAAAAGATTACATATATATATACACACACACACACACACACACACATATATATCTATCTATATATGCATATATATACTTTATGTTTATGTATATATATATATATATATATATATATATATATATTTGGTCAAAATGAAAATTGTCAGCTTTTTTGATCAATTCCTATTTAGTCAATACTGTAGTAGCTTGCAGGTAGTGTTTTGGTGCAATATTTGAAAAATGAGGTGAGGAATTTTCTCCTTTTTCCCCATTGTATGATTTCAGAGTTAGTATATATAATTTTACTGGGAGTATGGGGTGCAGGAGGTCTTACCCCCTGCAAAAACATTTAGTTTCAGCTTTTTTTTTGTTTTTATTATCTACTACATGTGGTCGCCTGCTATTTGCTTGCAAAGATATGGAACCGAACTCCAAGTATCTGGATCCTATTGCAGCCATAGCATAGTATTTATGCCTGCCCAGAACCTTAACTCTAACCAGAAAAGTCCTACTCACCCTCCTGCACCCAGGTGATTGGGGTTCAACTTTTGTCCTTGGCAATGGAGCAGCCAGGCAGGGTGCGCAAGGAGTGAAGGGGTGTGACCCACTTGCCTGTCCCAGGAGAGAGGGAGGGAGGGGCTCCACACCCTTAGGGCCACACTGGTCAGTGCTGTTTTCTTGATGAAGACTGGGAAGCTTAGTAGTCATGCTTGGAAGGGGTGGGATACCTGGAGGGAATGTCCCTTATGGAAGTGAAGCAACATTTTCCACTGTCATTCCCATTGCATGAACCTCTCCTTCCTTATGCTTTTCTTGTTGGCTGTGTTAGGGACAGAGGAAACTAAAAGAAGAAAGTCTCAAACAACCCCTGATGGCTGCCTGAATGATGGTCCCTCCCAGCCAACCCTCACCTTGGTGATAGGGAACAAATGGGCCATTGAGAGAGCGGATGATCAACAGATAGTGGGGCAGATTGCAAAAAAAAGTCCCAGCTTGCTTTCATGCAGAGGTGCTTAATTGTCTACCCTATTTCTAATCTTCAGCTTTATTTGTATTGTGTTCCGGTGCCCTTCCCATAGGTCATTACTGAGTAGGTCAGCTATGTTGACATCAGTTATTTTTAAGATTGAGGCTGTACATATAGTTTTGGACAGTATTTGCTTGCTTTAATAGAAAATGTGTCATACTGCTGCCTGTAGATTAGAGTTTCTGCTTCCCACCTGCCATGTCTAAGGCTCTCTCTGGTTTGACACCGAAGTCCTCTATTCAACCAAAAACATGTTGGTATACTGGCTACTTTAAACTATATACTTATCCCTGTAGCTCAGTCTATGTTTGAGAAGGATCCAAGGAGAAATGTTGGTCTGACTTTCCAGGAACCAGGCAACTAAAAATAAAGCAATGAAAACAGTTGCTCTTGGTGGATGTCTGGAACTTGTGAAAGAATAAATAATGTACCAGGCAGTTAACCCTTCCCTCTAGGGCTTGCTATACAGCCTCTGTCCATTTCAGACATGCATCACCACTGCCACAGCTGGTAAGGAGTCACTGCTGTTGACAGCTGGCTCTCAGACTGTTTTGTGAACGCCACTTACATGTGCTTCACCAAGACAATTATTTTTAATTCTGACTTACTTTTTACTGCATCTGTCTCTCAGGAACACAGAATTTTTGAGTAACGTGTTCTAAAAGAAATGCATAATGATGCTTTCCCATGATTTTACAACATTGAGAAGTGATAAAACAGTGACATGGATTAGACCCAAAAGTAAAAATAGAGGAACAAAAATGCATATATTCTCAGTTTTCTTTACATTGATGGGGGAGGGAAGGGGGAATAAGCTGGAATTTAATGACTAAGAGGACATGTGAAAGCATATCATACCTTAATTTGGATTTGAGAAAGTTCAGTAGACCATTAACTTCTAGTGGAAAAGACTTCTTATGAAAAATTTCCAACTCTGTAGATAGGCATGACTGCATCTATACACAGATGTTCTAAGTAAACATAACAAAGAACTGAAAAAGGGGTTCACATTCAGTTTTATATAAAGAAATCTGAATGTGTTACCCTACAAAGACAAAACAATATCATACAGGATTGTACATCACAAATGGGTTATCAGCTGTTAAATCATGGTGACAGGTCCCTCCCATGGATTACCTTTACTTTATCTAAACACAGCTAATCGAAAATTAATGTATACACTATAGATTCTGAGAATATCTAGTTGGCTTCTAAATTATTTCAAGACATGACCTCTGAGCATCAAACATCATGGTTCCTGGTTTTATTAAGTCTCTTGCCATTGTCAGGAGAGAAATGAAAGATAGCAATGACTATAACACACAGTAATGAGTTCATTTACAGGTACATTTTACAGCATTTTTACATGGAGACCATACCCTCTGATGTGGGGCCCTGTACCTCTGCACACCAATTACTTCTCTATACTGCTATCAAGTGTGCTGTACCTTGGAATGGGGAGAACATTCTAAGATACTATGATCTCATATATGTGTGTCAGTCCATTTTCTTATGTATTCCACTTTGAGATGTCTGTTTTGTCAAGGAACCAACTCTCCGACTACTTGGGAAATCAGGCGTGATTAAAAAAATTTAATCTAAGTATTTTTTGCAGTGGGCTTGAGCTGCTACACCCCTCATGTCAGGAGCAAACACCCCACACCCCTAAACTTATATACATATATAACATATTTATATATATATGTGTGTGTGTGTGTGTGTGTGTGTGTAAACTTCTTGGTCACACATACCAATAAGGGAAAAATCTCCCAAAAAAAGGAATGAAGGAAGCACTGTCTCTCACACTTAGCAACTGCACTGGAAGTTATTTCATGAAAAACAGAGCAGCCAGGTTAACTTTACCAAGCTATGCTTGGTGAAGTTGCTGCTCAGCTATTTCTAAGTCAATGAGCAGGAGATCAACCATTTTTAGATTATCTTGGCTAGGCATTGTGGTCTGCATATATTATGCTTATAAGACTTCATGGGCTTGATCCCAAAAGACTTGTTCTTTGTGTAAGGCTGTCCTGATTTTGAAAGACTTGATCTCGGTGTAAGTGACTTACTCCGAGAGCAAGTCTTTTGGATTCTGCCCACTGTAGCCTCAGAACTATGCATTTTGACACTACTGTGTTAGATAAAATGAAAGTAAACCATATGCTGCTTAGCTTATTGAGTTATCACTGCCCACTGCAGAGAATAGAATTTATTGAAAATTTAGGGATAAACTGTATGCGTTCTTTATTCTGATGGTTAGGCTGAGGCCTGGGTTCAGTTCTTCTTAAGAAGCTTGACTTCTTTTCCACCAGTTTTTGTGGTTTGTAATTCCTTCACAGTGATGAACTACAGTAAAAATTACCCAACATCCATGTTGAATTTTTTTCTTTTCTTGATGGCTCAGTGGTGCAGCGGTGGCATTGTTGCCTTATAGCAAGAGGGTCTCTGGTTTGATTCTCAGCTGGAATGCCTTCTATGTGGAGTCTGCATGTCCACCCTGTGTTCATGTGGGTTTTCTCTGTGTACTCCT
This sequence comes from Protopterus annectens, assembly GCF_019279795.1. NCBI lineage: Eukaryota > Metazoa > Chordata > Ceratodontiformes > Protopteridae > Protopterus > Protopterus annectens. Next base: position 1,610,995,419 of record NC_056739.1, on the reverse strand, counting down.
GTTTCCTCCCATGTTACAAAGACGTGTCTGGAGTGTTTCTCCTCGGGCCTCTGCTGAAAATTGGCTTTGTTCCAAGTCAGACTTTCCTGGTAAATAAATATTTTTTTTAGTGCAGAGTGCCTAAGAATGAAAGATGTGTCTGCGAGTATCCAAAATAACCCATTTTTGAGTATCCTAACTCAGACTGAATGAGGGCTGGGTTAATATTCATAAGGCAGTTTGTCAGTGAGGCACATAATTCTTTTCTCATAAAAAATTATTTGGTATTGTAAATATTGTGCTTCAAATATATGGAGTTACATGTATTAAAATATGGCTGTGTATTCATTTCAATTTTCTATAAAGATGAAGCAGAAATTCTGATTTTAGTTAGAACTTAGGCTGATCCTAAAATATACATTTAAAACTTTCATTAAGGCTGACAACTTTCCTAATGTAATACAGAAATGTTGCATAAGAATTGTGATACACATTTAAAGTTACTACATTCTCTGAAACTGACTGTAGGTAATCTCATATGCTGTGCACTTACCCCTGACAACCTAGACATCAAAAGGATTGCCTAATGAAACATATTTAAGTTCCGAACAAGACTGTGAAGGCAAACTCCAGAGCTTGTATTGATTTTAAAATAAGGCTATCTTAAGGTGCAGAAGTTAATGCAGTTGTACAATCTACTGAAATGATACATATCTTAAAATTATAAAAACGTTTAGAAAAATATGGAACAACAGCATCACCATCCAAAAAATCTGAATGCCATCGTAGTTGTAGCTGCCAGCTGGAGTTCACAGTAGGAAACTTTTTAAAGCTAACCTGTTTAATGCTGCTACAGCTAATCTGGGACTCACCCTTGTCACAGAGGCTGCATCAGTTATTCAGAATGCTGTGCTGAACACGTTCAAGGCCTTGACAAAATATTCTGCAATAAGCTTATTTATTTATTTTTGTTTATTAACATGGTGAGTGGGCTGTTGCAGAACCCTTTGTATCCACCTCCTGTGCCATAAGTCAGTATAGTTACATACATCCATTACAAGTTTTAGTTCTATCATCTGGAAAATATGTTTTAGAGCTCCTTGTCACATTCGCTTTCATCAGTGCCTGGGCACTTTTACACAAAACAGTATTGTCACTTTAGGACAACAATACCGAAGAGATTAAAACGCATGAAAGCTCAAGAGATGAACAGATATGGAGATTTAGGTTACACCCTACTTACTCTGCATTTTAGGACATAATCTCTTCCTATGTTGCACTGTTTTTTTAATATTTATGCAATTAAATTAAACATTGGTGCCATTACCATTTCTCTAAGAATTTTTACTGAATTAAAACAGCACATCATATCTACTGAAACTAAACAAATGGATTCCTCATTACAATGCGCAAGGCATGATTTTTCAAGTAACCAGCCCTATAGCCGTTCCTTATGCCTTCTGTTAATAGCAGTCATTCTGGCTGTTGGGTGATAATGGTTTCGCCCTGCTAGATAACATTGCTAAGGTCTTGTAAAAGTGTGTTGTGGTACTTTGTTTTCTTTCACTGCCTGCTGTGATTTTTTGCACACTACAGACATCTTGTATGAATAGTTAACCTCCAGAACAACTTTTGCCTGCATGTCTAGTTACAGCGGTTATGGATGAACAGCTAAAATAACAAGTTTCCTGTTTTCACTAATAACATACCAATAAGTGTAGTTGACATAAATCCGTATGCCAGATGAATGCTGTGTTCTTCTGCCAGGATAATTCAGCCAAATTATGATTCAGCTTCCATGAAATGTTTTTACCAGTGCTTCAGCTAACTTTTTTCAGGAGCTCTTTGATTTCAAAAATAAAGCAAAACATTACAAATGAAGGAAGAAGTTACTCTGATTTTAAAGTTTAAGAAAATAGAATTGAAAATCTTCCAAACTGGAAGACATAGAATTCCAGAAACCCTGTCTTTTTCACAGCTACAATACAGGCTATTACTAATATTTATATTAACTTGCGTAAACGTAGCTGGCTCATACTCCTACCATCCAGATTCTGAGATCCAGGAAATATTTTGATTTACAAAAATTGGGATCACTTCCAGCTTTGTACTCACTTAAGTATCAGGCTTTCATTTAAAATAAATTACCTGAAATCCTAGTATCTTTAGTACAATTATTTTTTATTTCAGTCTAATATAAATTGCATTAGCACTATTGCAATACATTTGATGTATTTGAACTTATTTATATATATGCTCTGCATGTCAGAGGAGAAAACATAGTGCAGTATGAATGTTATCAGTGGTTTGTGTACTGGGGTATTCATGAGTAGGTGGTACGAATGGTGTTTAAGCGTGTGTGTATTGTGAACGGTGCTATGTATGATGTATTGTACAGATGTCGTAGAACTGACCATGTGTTTAGGTTTTGTGAATTTAGAGTTACTGACTGGTGTGGTGTGTGTTTTGAATTTTCCCATGGCAGACAACCTCAGTGTTAGAACATTGACTGGGGAGACTGGGGGGGCTGCCCCCCCCCCCCCACACACACACATACACACTTATTTAGCTACTGGAGTATGTGAATGTGATATAGAGGTATCACAAAATAGGTTTGCAGATTAACCTTACATCTTCTCACACTAATCACTGATGACTGTCATTGTAAGTGAATTCTAGAAAGAATTCATGCCACCCTTGTTTAAGAGACATTTTTGCAGCATCACTTACTTTATTGTGAAATTTCCAGCATGCTCTGTAACAAATTGCTGCTGACCTACATACACTGGGCAGAGTCTGTGTCTTCTGCTTGAGCCTCTTAAGTAACAATAGAACAGTAAGCTTCAAAAATAACAAATGCTGCCTGAACAAAGCCTTACTTTATCAGCTTCAGAGCCTAGATTTTGTGCACTGGATCCATAATAGATCCCACATTTCAAACTGCTCACCTCTTATTTCTATACTGACAATGCAATGACTGTTTTAATAACATGCTCAGACCATGCAAAGATACTTAAGGGCATGACAATACACAGCTAAACCCGAGGTACTGCTCTGAAAATGTAAAAGATCTGTCAATAACAAACCTAGAAGCACAGGACTCACACCCAGAATGTGTTGCTGAAATTCATTACTGAAATTTGAAGATATAGAACACTGTGTCCACCTATAGAACACTGTGTCCACCTAAATTTAGCACTGCTTTTGCATGTTGCAGAAACCATTAAAAGATCTTATCGGTAACACAAAATGTGTTTTCTAAGACATGTATCATTTGTCTTTATGATGTATCATAGCATTTTTGTGTGAAATTATCTACCATCCCCACAGGAGAACTGAACGTTGCTTCTCGTGCAGCAGAGGAATACTTTTTGTTAATACTTACATCATCCCACTCACTTCCATTATCATAGCATTGCATATTTTTCTATCTTACTTTTCCCTTGAGACATTCAAATTTCTTCTTCTAGAAACTCCTCTCTCTTGCAGGCTATATATTTTATGCCTATTTATCAAGCTGAAGATTTACTTCGTTCACATTTCCTTTCTCTAATCTGACTCTGCCTGGCTAAATCTTTTGTAAGGTTCAGCTTCACAAAACTAGAGAGTACTGTTATGCAGTTTGGAAAACAAGTCATACTTTTATTTCTCAGTACAAATTAAAATGTACATCTGAAGTATGACATTCTTTTGCCAAAGGTTCACATCTGTAAGATTTACAGAAGCAAGCTGGCTGGCGCAACACAGATTTAAACAGCATACAGTTTTGTGGCAGATGGTAATTCAAGTGTCCTTTGAGGTACGGGTAACCATAAGATTCTCTGTTGACATACGTGATACAATATGCAATATCTGCTTGACTATAAAGAGTAAAAAGAGTTTGCATGACCTCTGTGAGCATGGGTTTGACCAGAGAATGTCATCTGCAAGGAGGTGTGCTGAGGTAAAGTTCTGATGTGGTAAAATTCAGAGCCAACAGAATACATATGGATCTATTGTTTCTATCAGGACAGGTCCTGCAGATTAACAGAATGGATCCTTATAGGGATACCAAGCCTTCTTTTACTGGAAGGTAAACCACTGAAGAACAATGTTTTTAGAAGGAAAATTACATGGTGCTTGGAGGCCTTGTTTGTGTTTGCCAATTTGGGTAAAGATTCAAGCTGTTAATAGGTATACAGGTTAAAAGATTGGCATGGATGTTACAGTCATCGAGAGAATGGTCTCAAGTCTTTCATGTTTGCTAGTATGTTTGCTTGTTAAGCTAGTCTATGTTGTAGAAGGAGTCCGTTTGTTGTTTTACATAAATTACTGCTGGTAGTACAGTTCTTTTCATGCTTTATTAACATTAACTGGTTTCCTTTTTGAGTGCAGATTTGTTTCTGGCATCGTAGATTTCTGATTCATAAACATTTAATGTTTTTGACAACAGTGTTTAGAGTAGCTGTGATTAAATAATCCATGTGGTGGTATGACATTAATTTTTTGAGGGGAAACAAGCTTGTTTTTGAAGCACTAATGATCAACACTCATTTGTGTGGCTTTTCCATGGACAGATGAATTGATCCCTTTCCCCATGATGTGTAACCTCAGATTTGGTAGATAAATATATATATAGACAGAAATAGAGATATTGACATAGATATAGTCATACACACACATATACATACATAGCAAGGGTGTGCATGGGGGGCTGCCACCTGCAAAAATATTTTTTTCCTCACTTTTTACTCCCGAATGTGAACTTTTGCTGATATGTGATCTCTTCTATTCGGGGCAATTGCATGAACAAAACATTTGCCAAGCATTTGTGTACAGTGTGTACCACCTCTGGTGAAATCAATGTAGGCACCTGCTCACAGAAAAATTATTTTCTGCAGAATGAACTGTGTTTTTCTCTGAGAAGAATTTATGTTTAAGTTAGGAGATGTGTTCTTGTTCCATTGTCATGTTTACTGAAGGAATTGTTTAATGTATTTTTTTTGTGAAAAAAATGTACAAAAGTCTACTTTTATTCATAGTTTCTACATTTGCATTTAGAGATCATGTTGAGAGGCAGGGCTTTGTGCTTTTGAGGACAGTCTCACAATTTTTTTCTTCAAAATAGAAATTTTCCTGACCAAGAGGTTTACAATTTACTCAGGTTGCGCTACTTGTTTACTAGGCCTCCTTTTCAGCTTGAACATGTGACAACTGATGGTCTCCTTGGCTCTTGCTTCCCTCATGTACAAGAAGTAGAAGAAAGTTGTTGGAGTCTTTAGGTGTCTGGCCAGCTTTCCATCACTGTCTCACCTGTTGGTGCGGGACTCTGCTGTGGTTATAACTTCATCCTTGGACCACTCATCTCTGCCACAACTACTGTGGTGCAGGCTTGCCCTCACTAGGTAAGGGAGAATCACTCTTGTCAGTCTTGGGGAAAAGGTGGGTAAAGGCAGGCCATTTAGCCAGGGTAAGGTACCTGATTCACTTCTAGTGTTTCAGTCATGGGTTGGTACCTTTATAGGGAATGTCTCTAGAAGAAAAAGCAGAAAGGTAAAATATTTCTTCCACTGTATTCTTAACTATGGAAAAGGGAAGATTTTCTGGGATTTGCTAAATTATTAGGCTCCTCTTTTAATGTGTTAAATCCTGTTTCCTTACTTTCTTCTAATAGGAAAAGAAAATGATTTTTCTCCTAATCTGACAGTAATTCCAAATCAAATGAGCAGGAGAGACCGGGGGGGGGGGGGGTAATCAGAGGCATTGCTGGCTAACCTATCACTCTGTGCCTGATCTAGTGCTCCCTCCCCTTTCTGATAGTGAAGAGGTAAACAAAGAAGGAAACTCACTCCGATAGACTGCTCATGGCAGTCCAAAGCACACCCTCTCCCAGGCCTGCATTTGTGAAATGCTGGTACAGAAAGAGTGGAGGAACAGCACTCACATTGTGTCTGGGGAAGATATCCCCTTCACCCCACCCTTGCTGTGCTACAGTGTATGATTCTTCAGTTAATTCTCCTCAAGCTAAAGGTTATGATTCAGAGGAAAATGTTTCTTCATATTTCCTTCCAGAAGAATTATTTTTTTTCTGAGACTACAAATAAAAATGAAAAAAAAAATTTTCAGTGTAAATGGAATGAAATCCCTACCTCCCAGTAAAAACATTACAATTTGTTATGACTGGATTTTCCACAGCCTTCAGCTGTTCCTCCTATGCTATCTACCTTTGAGGAGGTTTTCTTAGCAGCTTTGTGTAAGCCTGATCCTGCCCATAACAATTCTGATAGGTTATATAAAGTATCTCAGACATACTAATTCTTGTATGCTAATCAAAAATCAGATCTTGCAATTGATTTCTTTATTTAAGCCTTCTACTTCTAAATATAATGTGATCACTAACCCCAATCCCTCAAACAAGAGCAGGAAAGCTTTAGAAAGAGTTGGAAAGAAAGTTCATGCTTATTCATTTTCAGAATTTTGAACTGCCAGGCTCACATGTTAATTTATTTATTTAATAATTGACTTTTGATTACCGGGAAAGTCCAGCTGGGTAGAAGGAGCCTGGAGAGTAAAGCTCCAAATTATTACAAAGCATTTTAAAAACAATTTTACAATATTCAAAAGTAAAACAAAAACATCTGCAGTTTAAATAATTATAACAAATTAGACATAATATAAAAACATTGGTTAAGAATCGATACAAGTCATATGACAATCATTTAATATTTAAAGAAATTTTAGACAGTCTGTATAGAAATTAAAGGTAAGCTAGTCTAATACAAACAAGAATTGCAATATGAAGTGAGGTGAAAACCAGGGTTATGGCATATTTAGAGAGACAGTCAGGGAGGAGAATTTGATAGAAGTAAGGAAGTAAGTGAAAAGGGGAGAGTAAGAAGGTATAAGGAATGAATATGTACTTGTTCACATTTAAGGGTGTAGCTTATCCTGGTTTTGAGCAAGAACAGAGACAGATTTTAACTAGGAAGTCTTTTAAAGTGTTTTTAAAGATGGGAGGGAGGGTATTGACCTAATGGATACAGGTAAAGAGTTCCAGGCCTTAGCAACCTTGTAAGAGTACAGACAATGTCCAGCAGATTTGATAGGTTTGTAAACAGACAGGAGTTTTTGGTCATTGCATGACAAGGATTGACTGGAAACAAAGCTGTGTAGAATGTTTTCTGGTGCTGGACAAGCAGATAGATGCTGGATAATTTTATAGGTGGTAAGAAGCTGTGTATATGTTAGTTGATGGGGTAGTTCTATCCAATTTAGGTGTTTTAGTGCTACACACTGGTGGGTTCTGAAATGGATATTTGCTGCAAAATCTGTTATAGCATTGTTCAAATTTTAATTTTTGTGAAGCCTGGAGGTTAGTGAGGATGAGAGCACCATAAAGAAATGTAGGAAGGTGATAAGTAGTGGCAAGTGTAGTTTTAGTTGTATTAATGAGAAAGATTTGGCTCTGTAAAGCAGCCTTAGTTTTTAATGAGATGTATTTTTCTTAAGCAAATTTGTATATGCAGGTCGAATGTAAGATTATCATTCAATATCACGACTAATAATTTGCTATGAGAACTAACTTTGATGGTTGTATTATCAAGAGTGAGGACTTTAAATTTTAACTTTTCAGTCAAGAGGCATTTGGGGAAAAAGTAGTAGTTTGGTCCCGTTTGGTTTGAGCAACAGTTGTGAGTTACAAAGCTGTGTATCAGTGGCTGTTAAAGCTTCGTGAGTAATTTTCTGGAGGTATACGATGTTGTCAGATGTGCAGATGAGAGTAAAATCATCTGTGTATTGTATTAGGGTGGCCTGTTGTGTGGATGTATAGAGGGTGTTGGTGAAAATATTAAAGAGGAGGAGACCAAGGATAGAGCCTTGTCGTACACCAATGGTGACTGGGAGGTAAGGAGAGACCATGGAGTACCATTTTACTGACTGATAACTATTGAACAGGTAGCTTTTGAACCACAGAAGGGCAGGCTGAGAGAGACCTAGTGAAGACATTTGAAGTAGAAGTTTGCTGTGACAAACTGAGTTGAAGACTGTAAACTAGTCTAGAAATAAGGAAGAGACTAGTTTGCTATTATCTCTAGCTTTATTGACAGTATATTTACAGGTTAAAGGGCAGTGCTAGTACAATGGGAAGGACGGAACCTATGTTGTATAGGGGATTGGAGTTTTTCCTGCAGGAGATAGTCTAGTAATTGTTTTTGCATACATTTTTCAAGTATTTTGGCAAGGGAAGATAAGATTGCTATAGGTCTAAAATTGTTAATGTCTGTATAATATTGCTATAGGTCTAAGGTTATTAATGTCTGTATAATATTGCTATAGGTCTAAAGTTATTAATGCCTGTTTAATTTCCTCCTTTGTGAAGAGGGATAATGTGTAACTTTTTCCAGAGAGAGGGAATGTGGGATTATTGGACTGATCCACTTACAAGGACTGAGACACAATTGGCGATGTTATTGGCTGCTATTTTTAGGTACTTGCTTGGAAGGTTATCGGTTGAAGAAAAAAGCATGGTTTAAGTTTATTTAAGAGTAGTTTTATATAAGATGTAGGCACAGGTTTGAAGGTGAAAATTGATGTGGTGATATGTGGCTGTTGGACAAGGAAGGGATTAGATGTTGAGGAATTCTTGGTTAGAGATGCTACACTATCTATAAGAAATGAACTGTATTGCAGTTTTAAGGGAGGAGTTATCAGAAGAGGGTTGAATTTTTGTCCAGGATGTAAGATTTCTTTAATGGATGTCCAATATTTTTAGGGTTGTGTTTAGTATTATTCTTAAAGTTGTTATAGTATAGCTTTTTGTCTTCATTTATTTGCTTTTTAGTACGATTGCAAAGCATTCTGAAGTTTTCAAAATATTGAGGTGTTTTACATTTTTGCAATTCTATCCATGCTTTTTCTTTATCCTGAATTAGCATTCTATTCTTTTTGGATAGACAAAATACATTATTTACTTCTAGGAGGTGCAAGGCTATTTAGGATATATATAGAAAATCTATAGTGAATTCATTTACAGCATCATCTAAGGGGAGGATTTTTAAGAAGTTTCAGTTAATAGATGATAGTGTAGTAATGAATATTTCTGGGTTAAACTTGGACTGGTTTTGTGCTATTTTATAAATATGCTGTTTAACTGAATGTGTGAGATATGTGGTCATATAGATTGGGAGATGATAACTGACACTTGACACTGTACCTGTGGTGGAGTATTTGCTAGGGTCTGACACTAGGATCCAATTTAATAAAGAATTTGTTGTCTTGCTATAATGTGTAGGGCTATTATTTAGTTGTGCGAAACTATGTATATTTAATCTAGATGTAGGGGAGTTAGCGTTTATGTCCAACCAAATGACATTCGCATCACCTAGTAGTTTTTTTTTTCTTGTGGAAATGTTATGGATATCTAATGTAGGATATCTTTTAGTACAGCTACATTGTTGCCAGAAGGGATATAAAGAACAACAATACATATTTGTTTATGATTGTTTATTTTGAGGAAAACAATAAAAAGCTCTGCTGAACTGAATATTGGTATTGGTTTGCTGTAAGGGGAAAAGTGGTAGGTGTTAGCAAATATTAAAATAATACCACAACCTTTCCTCTTTATACGGTCATTCCCAGATTAAAATTTTTACTGACCTCTTTTGAAAACATGAAAAAATTAATTGTTAACCTTCTTCCTTCAAAGGCTGAAGCTTCTTTAAATTCCTTCTTGTGTCTACTTCTAAAGTAATCAAACATTCCTTAAAGTGCTGTTAAGTTGCTGATGCTGTACACTGAGTAAGTGTTGTTGGTTCAGTTATGAGAATATTACCAGAAGATGTTAAGGTTAAGGTTTTTAAATTCTCCTGTAGACAAAAATGTGCTATTTGGACTCTCCACTGCTGAGCTCCTTAAATAAATTGATAACAGGTGGAAACTGATTCAAGAGGTTACTCAGATTTTTCAACCTTCCTTTTCAAAGCGCACTAAAAAACTTGACTTCCTATGCCATCTCAGCAAAGTTTAAACAAGTAGAATTACAAAATGTAGTGGTAATGAGGCTCAAAGAAGAGGGGGGGGGGGGCAAGGGCAGTCCAAAAAGTCATCCTCTCCACACATGCACTATAGCAATCCTACAAATCTGCCACTTAGTCCAGCTTTCCATCTTCTCCTGTAGCGTCAGATTATATTACACAAATGGGTTCTGAGACTTATCTAATAGAGGTACCCATGAAAATGGGAATCCCTGCTCCCTTTTCAGGGAACCTCCCTTTATCTTGTAAATCAGACAGCTGTGTCTCTCAGGCAGAGATAGAATGTGTGCTCTTAGCTCAGCTGAGCAAAGGGTTTTACTCTAGGATTTTTCTGGTGCCAAAGAAAGAGTGGACTTGGAGACCAGTCCTACACCTCTCATTTCTGAATCTTTTTGTCAGGATTCAAACTCTTATCTCATCAAACCCTGTGATCTCACATGGCCTCCTGCAGCTCAGTGGTACACTGGACCTAAACATGCTTATTGTCACATTGTAATTTATAAGGAATTCAGTCATTTTTTAAGATTCTCTGTTTCCTGCTCACATTATCAGTTGCTTGTTTTACTCTTTGGTCTATTTCACATAGGTAATTACAATGTACCTGTGTACTGTGTAAGTTTCAAAGCATTCACATTTTTCCTTAGTTTGATTATCTTACATTTGCATACAATTTTTTTTAAATTGTCAGGTTTCCCGGACATGGGTCATGAAACTCCTGCTAAAGTCTGGGATTTTAACCAAACTCACTATTTTTTTTCTGAGATGTCTTCCAGATTCATCTCTAGGAAGAGATTTTCCCTCATTGGACAAAACAGAACAGTGAAAGGGCATCTTCTTGATCTTCTCAGCCAATCTCTTGCTTCAGCCAGGGATTTTCTCATCATTTTTGGTTTTATGGCCTCAGTAATTATTAAGATTCCCTTTGCCAGACCTCATGGGAAGCTTTCAATGATTCAGTCTGGACTTAGCATCAATACTCTTTACCTTTTCAGATTAAAGTTCTGGGGTTTGTTAGAAGGGAGTTATGTTAGAAAAATATGTATTAGTGTATGTATTAGTAATATGCTTAGTGCATTTAAGGTTTGAAAAGGGTTAACACATTTATTCTATTTCACACTGCATAAATCTGTACAAACTGCAGAAGCTTTTCAATCTTGTATTGTCATGAAATATGTGCAGTTATGATCTTTGCTTATGCTCTGGAAATTTACAGGGAAGCAGATAATTTCTGCTTGTGCCAGGAAAATAATAAATAGATGTATCGCTTGTATTAATGTTATGAGATTTAGACAAGGAGTTCCGCTTATGCTATGAGAAAATACACAGCTGCAGAAGCTATTGATAATAAGAACAAAGACTGCTTGAAAATATATGAACTGCAATCAGCGTTTTCTAGTGTCCAAGCTAGAAAAGTACCTTGAAATGTAACACATGCATTAGAATTACACAATAGAAGCTTGTAGCGGGCTAAAGCCCCCAAGGCCAGGTTGTTTTTCTCAAAATGTTTTTCATAAATCCAGTCATGTCAGCAGAAAATCTGAGTAATATCTGCTGTAGAACAATACAGAAAGTTGTGTTTAATTACGTCAACTATAGGAAGCAACGTTTTGTAGAACAGTATAAGAAGAGCATACTTCCTGTTAGTAGTCAGGCAAAATCCTGTATTTGCATGTTTTTGTCTCCTTGCAGCAAGTAATTAAATGCCATATCTGAACCTTACGTGAATTGGTCTTTGAAGTTTTTTCCTTTGACAGATTGGTCCTTCGGACCGGAAACCCTCACTTCACCTCGGATCAGACGGGCCAGGTGGCTTGAAACCGTACGGGGAAGAAACCACATCGGTTCTTCTTATTTGAAAAGCCCTCTGACTGAAATGTCATGCAAAAGAGGCCAGCCACTTTCTGATCTGCGACTGAAGGACGGGTTTTCACGAACCAGGTGATCAATCACGAAGGCTCAGGTAAGGTGAATCTACTTTTTTCTGTTTTAGATCAGGGACTAGATTTGTATTGTTTTTGTCAAGACTTTATTTTTACAAGTCAGGGACAGAAAAGATTACCGTCTTGTCATAGATCAGGGAAAACAGAGTAGGTAGGCAGTCATTCTGAAGAGACTATAGCAAAATCTGTGGTACCACGTTAAAAATAAGAGAGGTTACATAACGATTAAAAGGGTAGAACAAAATGGGTAATAATTGCACAAAAAGACCCCAAAATCCGCTGTTAACAGAAGATGCAAAATACATGCAGTCACAGCGAGCTGATAATATTAAATACTATAAAAAATAGGTTAATAAGTATGAATTCGACTGTAAATTAGAAAAATCCTCGCTTGTCAAACTTGTCAAACAGCTCAAAACCGATTCCAAAGGTCGGGTAAAAAAGCAACACCAATTAGGAATTCCTCAGGTACACAGGTGGATTGTGGAGGTAAACTGTAGGGAACAAAAGAATAATAATTCAAAAGCAATGTTTTTAGATAAGGAGGACAATAACTTAGTAATAGCGTCGGCCCCGCCGCCTCCCTTACCAGAATATGAAGCAAGTGAACAGGTTAGTCCATCCCCACGATTTCCTGTTGTCACTGAAAATAGAGACATTACAAGAGCAAAACCGTTTGTTAGAGATCCCATCGAGACCAGGTCTCGAACACGGGCAGGTAACTCAAAAGGAGACATTGAGTTATATCAAATGGTTAGGAATTCATGCTCTATGAGTGAAGAAGAAATATGCCCACTTTTAGAAGTACCTAATCCTCAGGCAGGGCAAGAATCTCAGGATCCAACTATTCTAGTGTATAGACCCTGGACTCCGGAAGATATCCGGAAAGCCACTGAGGGAATTCCCCATCCAAAAGTTAATTTTAGAAAGTTCTCAGAAGATTTACAAGGAATGAGGCTAAGTTATAATTTAAATGGAGAAGAGGTAGAAAAAGTAGTCAGACAAATTGTGGGACCAGATTGGCACATGATTAGTGGCAACTGGTATCCCCGTGATGCTGCACACAGACCCCTCCCACATAGCAGCTCAGAGCTAGACAGCAGAGTAAAAGGTCTTACAGACTGCATCTCTGAGAAATGGAAGCCTAGGGCAGACTGGACTTGCATTAATCAATGCATCCAACAAGAAGGTGAAACTGTTGACAGATATTATGCCAGACTATTAGAATGTTTTAATAACCACTGTGGAATGCAGGTTCCTGAAGATCAGACACTAGATTCCCCATATGAACAGCAGTTAAAGAATGCATTTTTGAAAGGCAGTATTGCACCCATAAGCAGTTTTATTATGAAACACATGGTAGATCATCGTACAAGCTGGTTACAGTCATTACTTGAATATGCTAGGCATGCCGAAAGGCATTTTAATAGCAAAAAGAAAAAGAAAGCCCAAGTATTTTCTGTAGAAGATGGAGCAGAAGTTTATGTAGTACAGTCCGGGAAAAAGGGCAAGAGAAATGCCCAGGGAAACAAGCAATCTGATCAGCGATCAGAGGACTTTGAAGGGTGAAAGAAAAGGGGTGAATGTTTTAAATGCGGTAAAAAGGGACACTTGGCAAGGGATTGCAAGAAAACCAAGAAGGCAACCACGGAAGACAAAGAGGGTGAGGACTGACTATATGATAGTCAGGAATCACTAGAAGGAGATAACAGAGAAAGGATAAATGAGAATGTGATAGAAGGAGTAGAGGATGTGACAGAAGAAATAGAGGAAGTGCAGGAAGTTACGGATAGTGAAGAAAATGAAATATTGGATTTAGCTTTATTGAGCTTAAAGCTCTATTTAGCAGACACAAAACCAGAAGTTACACTCTTGGTAGAAGGGAGGGAGGTTAAATTTTTGTGTGACTCAGGGGCATCATGAACCCTGATACATCCCTCCAAACTGCCAGAAAATTCGGAGTCACCTGATTATATACTAGTAAAAGCAGCTAATGGACAGCTGTACTGGGAGCCTCTCTTCTGTGGCATTGCAATAACTGATCCTGTTTCGGGATTGACCCAGAAAAGCAAAATTTTTGTTTCTGCAAAAATGCCCAGTAAACCTCTTGGGCGGAGACCTTATGCAGCTATTTGGTATAGCAGTAGATCCGACCATGCAGGGTATGGAAGCACAGTGACAAATTGATACCTTTGCAGTGCAATCGGAGGGTGAAGTGTTTTATTGGTACAGTCAGGACTTGGTTATGACTGGTCCAGGGACTGTGACCAAAGAATTAATGAATATAGCCATCAGTAAGTTCCCCTCCCTTGACATTGACAAACAGCACCTGTTGCACTGTACTCTGTATTACTGTAACACACCAGAACCTGATAAAGAATATGAGCAAGAATTGTTTAAAAATCGTGCAAACAGATTAATATTATGTAATCTGTACTGGGACATGGAAGGGAACAGTGTAGCCAGCTGTTCATTGCCCCAGGAGTTCTTTGCACTTTATAAATCTAATCGATTACCACATGTTAGCTTAACCAAGGACAGAAACATAGAATGGGCAGATTTAGGAGAAAAAGTTACGAGATGGGAAAGGCAGACAGAATTAGAACTGTCAGAACAAGGAATAAAAATACAGAGACTGAATTGGATAACTCAGACCCACCCAGCCGTGCACTTGCAGTCTAGCAAGGACAGCTGATTAGCACTCCTATTAAAGGAGGAAGAGAATGCCTTACAGAATATACCAGAAACTCTCTGGTCAACAGGAAAGTCAGATGTAGGACTTATTCGTACAGCGGGACCAGTTACTATCACAACAAAGTCAGCATTTAGACCACAGAAAAGACATTATCCCTTAAGAAAAGATGCAGAGGTAGGAATCAAACCTATTATAGCAGCTTTACTTAAGGAAGGGGTACTGGTGGAATCTCCCGATTCACCATGTAACACACCCTTATTTCCTGTTAAGAAAGCAAATGGAGAATGGCGTATGGTCCAAGATTTACAAGCTGTAAATGATGCAGTGATACCAAGGGCACCGACAGTGCCAGACCCACACACCCTGTTGAATGATTTAAAACCTCAACAGAAATATTTTTCTGTGGTAGATATCAGCAATGCATTCTTTTTGATACCGATTCACCCTGACAGCCAGTATTGGTTTGCATTCACATTTCAGGGGAAACGGTATACATATACATGACTACCACAGGGATATTGTGAAAGTCCGACAATATTCTCACAAGAAATGGCAAGCAACTTGGCGGGGTTTACCCCACCAAGAGGTAGTCAGATTTTACTTTATGTTGATGATATCCTGCTGGCGGCCCCCACCCAGCAAGATTGCAAAGAAGATACCATAGCGCTATTACAATTTTTAGCCACTGAAGGACATAAGGTAAACAAAAATAAGCTGCAACTTTGGAAAAAACAAGTTAAATACCTAGGATATGTAATATCCAAAGAGGGTAGAACATTAGATGAGGACAGAAAAGTAGCAATTTTACAAGCACCAAAACCCACTACCAAGAAGGAAATTATGTCCTTCCTGGGTACGACTAATTTTTGCCGGAGCTGGATTCCAAACTATGCCTTGGAATCTGCACCACTGGCTGACCTGATATATAAAAAGCCTATGGCAGCACAGGACTTGTTGCAATGGACACCAGAAGCAGAATCTGCTTTCTGCAAACTGAAACAGTTAATAGCGTCCTCATTAGTTCTGGGATTACCAAACTATCATAAACGTTTTTTCCAAACTGTAGATTGTAAGCAAGGTTATATGACATCAGTGTTAACACAACAGCACGGGGACAAGCAACGCCCCATTGCTTATTATTCATCACAACTAGTCCCAGTGGCACGGCCTTTACCTCACTGTGTACAAGCAGTAGTTGCAGCTGCAATGGCAGTACAGGCTTCGGCCTCAGTAGTTTTGTTCCACCCTCTCACATTGAGAGTGCCTCATGCAGTCGCAATTATTTTACTGTAAGAGAAGGTAGCATATCTTTCCCCTGCTAGGCATCTTTCCTGTATGACTATATTGTTGAGACAACCTCATATGACAATTGAACAATGCATGACTTTGAACCCTTCTACCTTGCTCCCAACCCCTGCAGATGGCACACCACACTGCTGCCTGCAGGTGATTGAGCAAAAGACACTGCCTAGAAAATATCTCACAGATGTCCCCTTGGATGATGCTGAGGTGACATACTATGTGGATGGCTCGTGCAAAAGGGGTCCTGCAGGACATAACCTAATAGGATATGCAGTAGTTTCTGATACTGCGATTATAGAAGCAAAACCTTTACCACACAACTTATCTGCACAGGCAGCAGAATTGATGGCTTTGACACAGGCATGTACCTTAGCAAAGGGTAAATGTGTGAACATTTTCACTGACAGCCAGTACGCTTTTTCTACTGTACATGTTTTTGCACAACACTGGAAAAACTGAGGAATGATAACATCTACTGGCAAACCTATTAATCATGCACAGTTTATTTTAGATCTTTTAGAATCTATTCAGTTACCTCAGAAAGTAGCTATTTGTAAATGCACAGCTCATACCAAGCAACAGGATAGGATTTCAAAAGGTAATGCGAGAGCTGATACAGCTGCAAAGCAGGCGGCTTCAGAAATATTTCTTTTGAATGAGGAACTACAACCCTCTGAGATTTTAGACTTAGAAATGTTAAAGACAATGCAGACACTTACTAAGCAAGTTGAGAAACAAAGATGGGTAAAACGAGGAGCAATTCTCGAAAAGGGGCTGTACATCTCTAAAGAAGGGAAACTGATATTACCATCTAATTTGTTTAGATATGCAGCTTTGTTGAGCCATGGACAATGCCATGTCTCAACAGGGGGGATGGTACAGCTGGTGAACTGAGTGTTCACAACATATGGATTTACAAACTATTCTAAAAAATTTTGTTTGATGTGCCACATTTGTAACAAACATCATGCACAAGGGGCGTTAAAGCCCAAGCAAGGGAGTTTCCCTACACCACCGTATCCATTTCATACTATCTGTATGGATTTCATAGAATTGAACAAATGTGAAAATAAGAAGTATTATCTTGTCATTGTAGATATGTTTTCCAGATGGGTGGAAGCCTTTCCGACCAAAATTCCAGACGCAGCTACGGTAGCGAAAGTCCTTGTTAAAGAAATCATCCCTAGATTCGGCATTCCAGAAAGGATCTACAGTGACAACCATACACACTTTGTAAACCAAGCCATACAACAGTTAAGTAAACATTTTGGTATTTCTTTAAAGAATCATTGTGCATACCATCCACAATCTGCAGGGCTAGTTGAGAGGCATAATGGGATTTTAAAGAATAAACTAAGGAAATTAATAGTAGAAACAGAAAAGAATTGGGTGTACTGTCTGCCCCTGGCACTGTTGAGCATGAGAACTGTTCCGAATGCAAAAGGATTGACTCCTTTTGAAAAACTATTTGGAAGAGCTTATTATATACCTCAGTGGAAACCTCTCATGCCCGCAGACCAGGAAGCAGACTGTACACTAGCAGAGTATATGAGAAATTTGTTGAATTCTAAACATCTGTTGCAGTCAAATTCTGTTTCAGATAAAGAACGAACCGAAACATCAGAAGTGGCAGTGGCCCCTGGGGAGTGGATCTGGGTGAAAACAATCAAAAAGAGAAACTGGACGACACCAAAGTGGGAAGGTCCATATCAGGTGCTCCTGTTGACAACTACTGCAGTCAAAATCGCAGAGCGGGCCTCGTGGATCCACCTGACGCACTGTAAACTAGTTAAGAACTTTGAACTGGACAAAAATCTTGTCACATGTCAAGAGCAAAAATGATAGAATCCAGAAGAATCCAAATAAAACTACTTGGAAGAATTGGAGAAAACAGGAATGCAGAACAACCATTTCCTCAGAAGTATTGCATAATCATCCTGTTAACTGTACTAGTGACAATAATCTTTTTGTTGTGGCCATTCCTTTTCCCAGCCACACAAACTGAACTGAATAAACGTGAAGCGTTGCTCATAGATTGGCACCCAAACGTCAACACTTACCAGGTCATCAAATATGTGTATGCTGAGACTTTCAATGTTTCGAATTGCTGGATTTGCACAGCTTTGCCGACAGCTTACGGGGGGTTATTGATGACTTCAGTCCCCCTGGGAGTCAATGAGACCTGGGAAAACTTGATTTATGATACATCAACTGTTACATCACAAGATAAAATAGCATTGCACTTGTCTGTTCCACAAAAAGGGACTATGTGTTTTTATAAAAATGATAATGGTGGGTTGGAGCAATTGCAATGTGACTGTTCCTTATAGATGCTACACTAAAGCTAATAACGCAGGTTCTTATTGTAATACAAACTATGATTCATTTTTTGAATTGATGCACAAAACAACTGATGAAGTAAAACATGATTCTGTTCTTTATAAACAACTGTCTATAATTGATAGAAAAATGTTTCATGCAGGACAAGTGTATATTCATAGTAAAGTTATTACTAAAGTAGAGGATTGTTATTTTGTATGTGGTAGAAAAGCATACAAGTGGTTACCTGAGAATTGGTCCGGCAATTTTTTTTGGGGCTACCTGGCTCCGGCCATACGACACACAGCAGTCTTACCTTGAGGAAAAATTCGGAATGTCCGAGAAGTCGTCAAGAAACCCGTCAAGAAACCTGTAAATCCAGTGGGGAAAATCGATGCGCGTTGGAAAAACCATCATTCTATAGGCGATAAACTGACACACATGGACTTGAGTGACAGTGTTATATCGTGGGCAGGCATATCACCAGCATATGGAGCAGTGAAATCGATCTGGGAGCTGAGAAAACTGTCTAAACTTCTCAAAGTAATGAGTAATGCAACTTTTTCCACCCTAGAATTGGTGACTGATGAACTGAATGCCATGAGAACTGTAGTGCTGCAAAACCACATGGCTCTTGACTTCACCCTAGCGACGAGAGGCGGTACCTGCGCTTTAATCAGGAGGAGTGCTGTTCGTATATTCCTGACCATAAACACGAGCTAGACAATCACCTTGAGGTAATTCAGCAAGTGTCGGACATGACCAAACCAGGACCAAACCCATTGACGGACTTTTTCCAGAAATGGTTTGGGGGGGTGGCGTACTATCCTAATGAACATCCTGATTGCCATTTGTGTAGGAATGATCCTACTGGGAGTATGTGTTTGCTGTGGCATCCCCTGCATGAAATGACTGATCAAAGACCTTATAGACATGTCAGTTTCAGAAACCTTATATCAAAGTGCTGAGTTTGAAGAACTGTTAAAAAATTGAAAATGCTTTCGTAAGTTTAAACTGAATGACTCTCTTAACTGCAAATCCTGAGTAGGAAGAGGTTAGGGGAAGAAAAACTGGTTATTCTTATTTTGAAAGTAGAATAAAGTATTAAAAGGGGGGAAATGTTAGAAAAATATGTATTAGTGTATGTATTAGTAATATGCTTAGTGCATTTAAGATTTGAAAAGGGTTAACACATTTATTCTATTTCACACTGCATAAATCTGTACAAACTGCAGAAGCTTTCCAATCTTGTATTGTCATGAAATATGCGCAGTTATGATCTTTGTTTATGCTCTGGAAATTTACAGGGAAGCAGATAATTTCTGCTTGTGTCAGGAAAATAATAAATAGATGTATTGCTTGTATTAATGTTATGAGATTTAGACAAGGAGTTCCGCTTATGCTGTGAGAAAATACACAGCTGCAGAAGCTATTGATAATAAGAACAAAGACTGCTTGAAAATATATGAACCGCAAACAGCGTTTACTAGTGTCTAAGCTAGAAAAGTACCTCGAAATGTAACACATGCATTAGAACTACACAATAGAAGCTTGTAGCAGGCTAAAGCCCCCAAGGCCAGGTTGTTTTTCTCAAAATGTTTTTCATAAATCCAGTCATGTCAGCAGAAAATCTGAGTAACATCTGCTGTAGAACAATACAGAAAGTTGTGTTTAATTACGTCAACTATAGAAAGCAACGTTTTGTAGAACAGTATAAGAAGAGCATACTTCCTGTTAGTAGTCAGGCAAAATCCTGTATTTGCATGTTTTTGTCTCCTTGCAACAAGTAATTAAATGCCATATCTGAACCTTACGTGAATTGGTCTTTGAAGTTTTTTCCTTTGACAAGTTACTTTGCTTGGTGGACCAGTTATCTCTCAACACAGGTCCTTCTTTCCCCCCCCCACTCAGTCTGTCACAACACATGCTGCAGACTTTACTTGGGGATCAGTTTCAGTTTTAAAAGTGCAATGTTTACGGAGCTCCCAGGACAGACAAAAGCACATAAATGTCAAAGAGGTGTTGTCAGACGTCAATGCTTTAAACTTCCTAAATTATCTTTGATCTCCAGAACATCAACAAGTTAAAAAGACAATGCCTCAGTGTTGTGGTACCTAAACAAACAAGGGGGTACAAGATTTTATCCCATTTGCAGTCTTGTTGTGATTACTTGAGAGGTAGTAAGCACCTCGGTTTGGCTCTTAAGGCTTCAAACATACCATCAAAGCAAAACATTGCAGAAGACAAGCTGTGCAGGACCAGGACAGCCCTTCATAAATAGTAATTACACCTGGAAGTCTTTTAAGAACTGATCCAACTGTGGGGAACAGCTCAAGAAATCTATTTACCTCATTTCAAAACAGACAGTTAAAGAAATTCTGTTCTAGGATTTATTGCAAACAGGCCTGAAAGAAAGATAATTTTCATTCCCATGGATAGGAATGATTCTGTATGCCTTTCACTACTCTCTTCTGATACACAGGGTCCTCATAAGATTCTGAGAGACTCTCCAAAGATGATGGTAGTGATTCCTTCTTGGCCCAGGCAGCTGACTGCTTGGTTCATAGAATTTTGATACCTTTCCATTATCATTTTTTTTCATGGGAATATACAGCAAGTATTAAAGGAGGCAAAAAAAAAAAAAAAAAAAACAAACACTGCTACTATAAAATGCCTGTGCAAAATATTCTCTAGTTGGTGCTACTCTAACAACCAGGACCCTTCAAGGCCTGGTTGCCTCTAGATCTAGATTATTTGTCTAAGTAATTATCCACTGTCCTATCTTGCTATTCTATGAAGATTTATATTTTGCCCATTTCTGCTTGTCTGCCCTGAGATCCCCCTTCTTCCTGTCTTCAAGTCAAGCAGATTTTGAAAGGGGCTTTACAGATCCATCCGCCTAGGAAACAGGTTGCTCCTCCTTGGATCTTACTCTTGTGCTTGAAAAACTAGCACTTGTTCCATTTGAGCCCGGTCATAAGCTGACCTGAGGGTCTTAACATGGAAAAGTGCTACTCATTGTTTAGACTTTGCAAGAAGGACATCTGAGTTACAAGCTCTTATGGTGAGGCAATCTTATGTCATCTTCCATAAGGACAGGGTTTATTTGATCATAGGAACAAAGGGTCATAGGGGATTACTAGGCAATCAACCTTGAGGTCATTTTAAGCCTAGCTGTTTCATCCCACTGTAATACCATGGAAATACTAGCCGATACCCAAGATTGCATTTAGTGATGACTATCCAGGAGGGTTGTAGGTGCTGTTCCTGGTAAGAATGTATAATGCCCCATCGACTTGTCCAGGTTCCTCTTGAACAGTGTCATAGAGGTGCTCTTTCATGTGAATTTGTAGCCTGTTCCAAAGACGTGGCAGTCACTGGGAGATAAATCTGTCCCTCCAGCATGTCCTACTTAAGTCGCAGGCCATATTTAGGTCCCTGGAATGGGTATCCCAAGTCCCGTTTGATTTACTGATGTGTAGCAAGTTCATTAGGTTTGGGTCCTGGACTGCTGTGTAGGCCAGGCATAAGTCTCCCCTAAGAAGTCTATATGATACAGACTATAGTGACAGGGACTGTAGTTAGTTTGTGCACGGCACACTCTGGAGCCTCTTGATCTTCTTTGTTAGAAACCTGTGAGGTCTCTCCAGTTGCTGCAGGTGCTTTGGATGGTACATGCCGAACAGCACATTACACTCAATTATAGGCCAGATTAATGCCAAGTATAGAGGGGTTATAACCTGTTTTGCTCTTGAGGCAATGCCTTTACTTATCAAGTGTGCTGCACAGAAAGCCTTCCTTACTACAGTAGACACATGGTGGTCAAAGTTAAGGTTGAAGACAACTTGTGATCCCAGGTCCCTTACCACTTTGTGGGTACTTGGATATTGTTTTTGATTTAATAGTGTGAAGGAACATTGTTTGAACTGAAGGGAAAGATGATGCATTTCTTTGCATTCAGTTTGAGACTGTGACTAACACACCAGTCACTGGTCTGAGTGAAACCCTCCTGGAGTATATTGACATCACTTGAGAATTCAATGATTGCACCTAGTTTGCAGTCGTCTGCAAACTTAGTCAGCCACAACACTTTAGTTTTGATCTGAACTTCTGAGACGTATATACCAAACAGTAGGGGGCCCAACACTGACCCCTGTGGCACCCCACTGGTACCAGTTTGTGAACCAGTTGGCAATCCATCTTACAACTAAGGGGTTTACATTCAGTTTGCTAAGTTTATCAGTAATATCTGAATGTGGGATTGTATCGAAAGCCTTTGCCTAGTTGAGGTATGTTGTGTGCACATATTTGTCCTCATCAATGGCTCTAATCACATTTTCAATGAAGTCCACCAGATTTAATAGGCAGGATCTGCCCTTGATGAAGCAAAATTGGGTAGGATCCAGGGTTTAATGGTCACCTATGTCTTTATACATGAGGTCCATAATGATATGTTGCATGGTCTAACAGATATGGCTGGTCAGGCTTATGGGTCTGTAATTCCCTGGGTCTGTTGCTAGGCCACCTTTGTGGAGGAGAATAACTGTTGCAGTTCTCCATTCCATAGGAACAAACTATATGGTTAGGCTATGATTGAAAAGGGTACTTAATGGTGATGCTAGTTCATGCTTTAGCTTGTTAAGAAGACAGCCTGGGATATCGTCTTGTCCCATAGAGGCTGTGTTCTTTGCCTTGGACAAGGCTTTGAGGAAATGCTCTTCAGATATGTAGGGTGGGGTGGTGGGGTTTGGGGGAAGGTTTTTGATAAGTTAGGAGGGAATAAGGGAGTTAAATTTTTTACAGACCTATCCACTAGCAGGTTTTCTATCTCTGTGGGGTCAGTGTGTGTGATACCATTGGTCACTAGTTCTGCACATGCTTGGGACCTATCTTTTAGGCTACATAAGTAGCTGTAAAAGACATATTTGGCTGTAGTTGCTTAATGTCTCTCAAAGGAGCCCTTAGAGAATTTGACAAGTTATCTTATTTGCCTGTTGAAACTGAGGAGGGTGCTTTTCCATTGTTGGGGCCTTGCCTTTGTTTTTTTGAACTGCAACTTTTTGCATTCATTATAAAGTTTGTTGATGCTGGATGTCCACCATGGCAGCTTGTTTTTACTTGGGGCTCTAGCTTTGATTCTTTCTGGTACAGTTGAGTTTATACACTTATGCAAGTGTTTGTAGAGAGCTTTAGTGTAAGCTTCAGCATAGTTACCACTCCCAGCTTGGTGGAGGCTTGGAATGCATTTATGCCTTTGTCTAGAAGGGTATGGTTTACCCTGGGGAAGTTTCTTAGTCTGATTTCATCCTTTGTGAGTTCTTGTGTTAGTGCCAGCTCAAAGTTGACTGTTTTGGGGTCAGAATTAACTGACTGTTCAACAGTTGTGGCAATGCATCTGTTTGACATGTTAGTGAGGACCAGATCTAGCATGTTTGCTCCTCTTGTTGGGGTATGAACCATTTATTCCAGGGCATTTGAATTAACAAAGTCAAGGAACGTTTGCTGTAGTAAGTTGGGGCTAGCGTAGGTTTCCCAGTTGATGGTGTGATATTTGAAATCCCCCATAACCAGATTGTTCAGTAAAATTTGGATTGTTTCCAGTTTGGTCAAGTAGGCTTCATGAGTGTTGTGATCTATGGAAGAGGGATCTATAACTGGCTATGACTTGAATGGGGGTCTTACCCACTGTAACCTGGACTTGGAGTAACTCCATGGAGTTCTCCAGTTTAACTAGATGTGAGGTAAATTTATCTCTAATATAGATAGAAACACCACATCCTTTGGTTTTCACACACTAATTTTGCATTCTAAAGTATGGAAGGCATTGTGGCCTTGCAAGGCCAGGATACTCTGAGGCCTTGAACCAGGTTTCCGTGACTGCACAGATGTCTACATATTCTAGTGAGAGAAGTGCTTCCAGGGAGGGCAGTTTATGGTTTAAGCTCCTAGCATTTAGCAACATGAGCCTTATTTTCTTCTGACTGGCTAATTTCACGTTGGTAATGTTGTTTTCAAGACCTTGCCTAAAAAAAAGCATTATGGTGGAGGTAAGAGCCTTTACCAGCAGCCAAAAGCCTAGAGGTACAAACTGTCTCTGGCAAAGCAGTAAGGTTTGTCCACCATGGCTTCCTGGGCTGACAGGAACTAGATCCCCTTTGAATGGCACCAAAAACTAAGACAATTATTGAAATCAGTCATTGTTTGTTTAATCAGTCTAGGTGAGGGTAGTATGCCGCTCAAGGATAGGGACATACCTGCCTGAGACACATAGACAGCTCAACTATGCCTCTCTTCATATAGTCCAGTGAGGTATGTCTCAAGTCATTCACACCAACATGAACTATGACAGAGTCACAATGGTACTTGTTGCTCAGAGACCTGATTGCATACATGATCTGATGAATCCTGACATGGGATAAGCAGCTGACCATGGCTTTCTCCTTGTCCAACCTGGTGAGTGGGTCATCTGTGTGTCTCACTACTGAGTCTCTAATGACAAGAAAATTTGTTTTTTGAGTGTCACACCTTACGGGCTTGGTGGGTGAGACACTGGTGTTGCTATGTGTCATTGGTTCTGTTGTGACTGTGTTAGTTGTAGCAGTCTTGTGTTTTGGAGGTCTCTGGTGTTTCGGTAATTTTTTTGAGAGAACCTCTGTGCATGTAGATTTTTGTGTTTGATACATACTATGTGTATGAGTAGTGGTACTATGTGCATGTGTAGTGGTGGGTGTGTTGACAACCTCTTCTGTGTTACTGTGAGTGCGAGAGAGCATGGACCAAGGGATACATAATCCTACATACTTTGGTTGTCCATGGGCAGTTCAGATGCTACTTGGACTGAACTAAATCCTTCAGGTAAAATGATCAGCTGTTTGTCTCTTAAAAAGGTAAGAAAAAAGGACAGCCAGTGTTAATGCAGACCACTTTGAGTTGGTTGTCTCATGATATTTTGTTTTGCTATGCTCACTGTAATAAACTACTTCTAAGCATGATTAAGGTCTATTCTACCAGAACGTTGACTTCACTGGTGGCTTTTTGTAAAATGATGAACCCTTGAAGTATTCTAGAGGCAGCAACTTGCTCCTCTGTACATGCCTTCAAAAAGCCTTACAAGATGGATACATTTTCCAGGTCCAGAACAGTTTTTGCTAGATCCATTATCTATGGGTTCCTGGATTCTTTTTCCTCCTTTTTTGTTTCTAAGCTATGGTAATCTACCCAAATAGCTTTGGCTATTGAAACAGTGAGGTAAATGTTGCACAGAGTACAGTTGTATAAGTAAACATACAATACGCCTGGTTCAAGGCAGCAGAAAGAACCCCTGCACAACCAGGATATAACTCATTCCACAACTTTCAGCCCCAGAACTTGGACCGAAGCTCCAAAGGTGGTTGTGTTTCCATATTCATAAAGGATGTGCATACCTCCAGATTGGTAGCCCAACATAATGCATCAGAGATATTTCAGGTGCAGCTAACATTGGGTAAGACAGCGATTCAGGTCGTAGCCTGTTGTAGGTCCCCAACCATGACCCAAGACACTCACTCCACATTCCTAAGCACCCTGGAGAATATTAGGGTCCAACCTAACACTCTCATACTGGGTGACTTCAACTACCCCTCCATTAACTGGGAAAACTACTCATCTACCAATACACTTGCCCAACATTTCTTGGAATTCATTAATTCTAATGCCCTAGACTAGCTTATTCTTACCCCCACTAGAAGTAGCAACATCCTTGACCTAGTCATTACTAACATGGGCGACCATTGCTCTACTCCAGTAGTCAACTCCTCCCTGGTTAGATCCGACCACAAACTAATCACCTTGAAAATCCACCCCCCCCCCCCCCCGCAAAGGGAACCACTATGAAAAACTTCTCCAAAACTAACTTTGGGCTCCTAAGAACAGAGGTGGCTAAGTTCACGGCACCCATGCAAATGGAGAATAGTTACATGACTGCAGAATCATACACCAATGCAATGTACGAACACGTACACAAATGCATGGAGCTTGCTATACCCAATAGAACCAAGATGCTCTCCTCCAAAAAAAGGAAGCCAATCTGGTGGTCCCCTGCCATAAACAAACTCTACAACAGAAGGAGGAAACTGATGCGGAATAAGGTGAAATCCCAAGACTGGAAAAACTCCCTTATCAGCCTCAACAAAATGTTGAGATCCCTCATCAAATTCTCTAAAGCTAGCTATGAAAACAGAACTGCAGCATATAGTAAAGACAACCACAAGGCCTTCTATAGTTATGTAAAAAACCTCCACGGCAATACCCAGATTTGCTCTGAGCTACTGCACAATGGTACCTCCTATACCGAGCCAACAGATATTGCCAATATACTGGTCGACAGATTCAGTGCCAACTTTTCTCCTCTCCCCACACCCAAAGTACCAATCACAATACCAGTAGATTGCCAGGCACCCAGTACTACTACTGCTGCACAGGTTAAAACAGCACTGTCCAAGGCCAATAATACAGCTTCTATGGGACCTGACAATATCCCTGGCTGTGTTCTACATGAACTACAGAGTGAACTGGCACCTCACCTGTGTGCCCTGTTCAATTACAGCCTCACCTCAGGCTTTGTCCCTACCGAATGGCGCACTGCTATAGTCATCCCTCTCCACAAAGGAGGTGCGACTACAGACCCTGGGAACTATCGCCCCATTAGACTGACAAGTTTGTCATCATGGACCTAACAAAATAAGGATATAGGGAATCTCCAAACTCTGGATCCCACACAGTTTGGTTTGTGAAGGGTAGAGCATGACTGTTCAACTTGGTCGACTTCTATAAGTCAGTCACCAGAGCTGAGGATGAAGGCAAGGTAGTTCATACAGCCTACCTTGATCTGGCCAAGGCCTTTGATACCATTCCCCACTCAGGAATCACAGAAAAACTCACTAAGTTAGGCATCAATACCTATATCACTAGGTGGGTTGCACACTGGCTCACAGATAGAACTCACAGTATGAAAGTAGCTAACTCCAAGTCCTACAGGGATCAGTCCTGGGTCCTCTCCTGTTTGGTATATACTTCTCAGAAGTCCAGTCCAACACAAAGGGACTCTGGCTGACAAAGTTCGCAGATGATTGCAAGTTGGGAACCATTATTAACTCTTCAAGTGATGTTGACATCCTACAGAAAGGCCTCACTTAGACCAATGACTGGTGTCAGAACCATGACCTTAAGCTCAGTGCCAAAAAATGTGTCGTCATCCCCTTTGGGAAAAACCCAGTTCCCATGAACTGCCATATCGATGGTAGTCCAATGAACACAGAAGGCATTATAAGAGATCTGGGAAGACAGGTTGACAGCAACCTCTCTTTTGACCACCACACTGCCACTGTGGTCAGAAAGTCCTATATGTGGCACATCTTATTACTAAGGGTTCTGCATCCAGGAAGAAAGACACCATTTGTCTCCCTCTATGCTTCCCTCATTAGGCCAATCATCGAGTACAATGCCCCATTTGGCATGTACCTCACTAGACACCTGCAACAACTGGAGAGGCTGCAAAAGTACCTCACAAAGAGGATTCTAGGCCTTAAACACTTGTCCTATATGAACAGACTCAAAAAACAATTATTCTCTGTCTCATATCGCATACTTAGATACTTACATTTCTGCTTTACTTATAAAGCCATATCTGAACCAGCTCTGTTAGAAATGCTACATCTAAAGAAATCCCAATCCCTCCATACTACATGCTCCAGATACCTCAACCTCATTACTACAATCAACAGAATGTGCTGGAGGGACAGGTTCATAACCCAGAGACTCTCCATGCTATGGAATAGACTTCCCATATATGTCAATCACAGTACCTCACTGGTCCTCTTCAAGATAAATCTTGATGAGTGGATGGGAAATAGAAAATTCATCCCGGGATCACTCCAGTGGCTCTACTCGACAGAGGCACTGGAAACTAAGGTCAGGTTGCATGATGTCAGCGTAATCCTATGGGCTAGGCTTGTAAAGGCTCCAGAGCCATTAGCCTAGTACATACCTTATGAACCTATGAATAACAGTACATGTTCTAACAGATCACTGTTGCAGTAGCTGTCCCCTTCCTCTAGCCCCTTTACTTGGTTCTTTGGATATATTGCCAAGATGTCTGTGTGTGTGTGTTATATATATATATATATATATATATATATATACACACACATATATGTATATTTATGTATATATATATATATATATATATATATATATATATATATATATATATATATCTATATGTGTGTGTGTGTGTATGTGTGTGTGTGTACATATAGTTGCACTGTTTTTTTTTTCTTTGTTATTCCTTTCCTAGCATTATTTCTTTCAGGATTGTAGCCTTACTTGTTGGGAAAGAAAGCTTTGAATCTTTTTGTGCCCAAACTTCCCATTATATGGTTATGATCATCCCAATGCCAATTTTGGTATGTGGAAGGTGCCCTAAAAATTTGAAAGCTGGCCAGTTATTCACTCCATTTTACACAATTATCATATCACAATCATCATTAGTCCATTTTAGCATCATTAACATGCTCTGAATTTTAGTCCCATGCATGCCAGCTGCACAAATTCCTAATGAAATCCAGTGGTGCAGTGGTGTGTCTTACGCACAATGCAGTCACCAATTATTATGATGCTTTTGTAACTGCTAAACTTTATTGTCTGCCTTGCAGGCTTTTGAGTATGGTCTGGTTCAGTTTTAAAACAACATATTTTTGTTATTGTGGATTCTCCCATTTGCCATGTTATAGTTAATTTACTGTGGTTATCAGGAGGTTTGTATAATATTTTACTTGTGTGTGATTCTGCTATCTTGGGATTATGGTTTTCTTGAGTGATGTACAGGTGATTTTTATTTGTTCCTTATTCAGTTTTCCTGTGTGTGTAGTGACAGGTATATTCATGCTCAAAAGGTGGAGCTGTGAGTTAAGCTTTAGTATTCAAAATTTTCTTAAATCTCTTGGTAATGTGAAAAAGAGCTGTGTTTATCTGACTACCTGGTACAGAATGACTGAGCCCTAATTGCAACCCAGCTGACAATGGCTCAAGTAGTCTTTTTGGATGTTAGAGGATCTGGCTGGAGAAGGAGAGGAGTGAAGAGATGACGCCCGCTGACCTCTTCCTGGGGTAGGATATGGGGCAATGTTGTGGTAGTGTGTTTCACACTGCACATTTCTGGTGAAGACTTGAAGCCTAGCAGGAGCCAGCTGTTCAAAGGGTGGGGGTGGGTTGTCTGAAGGTTACATCACTTGTGGAAGTAAGTGATGGCCCCATGCAGCAGCCATTATTCCCTCCCCCAGAGCTCTTACATGTCATGCAGAAGACATTAAAGATACATAACAAAAATACCCTGATGGCTTCCTGCATGACACCCATTCATTGACTGGCTCTTGTTTGTTAGAGAAATAATGGGTAGAGGTTGTAGCAGCCAGAAGGCTAGCAGGTGTAGTGGGGGGGGGGGGGGTGCAGGAACAAACTATATTTTCTATGGGCATTACGCAATTCTTACTACTTGCACTACCTGAGATAACTATTATCTATCAAGTCTTGGATAGTTAACTCATGAAGTGTAATACTTCATTTAAAGTGAGATTTTTCCAGTGTAAATCTAATATAAATGTATACTGCTAGTCAAAATCTAGCTCCTCCTTTCTAGAAGGGACAATAAACACTACATTTTATTTTTATTAATTTATTTTACATTTGTTTTCCGGGAAAGTCCAACTGGACACATGTCCTCTTTTTTATTTATTTATTATTTATAATTTATTTTACACTTGTTGACCGGGAAAGTCCAACTGGACACAGGTCCTTTTTCAGCGGAGACCTGGGGAGAAAAGCTCCAGAAAAAATACAAATACGACTTGGAGTTTCACAAACGTAAGAAAGAAGTAACAGTACTAATCACAGACTAGACAGAAGTTAAACTTAAGAGGAAATGACTGCTTTGATAGCAAAATGACAGATACATGATGAGTACAGTTCTTTAGCTAGAAACATTCAAATTTTGTACTAAGGTTTCTTTTTAAACAGATTGGGTATTTTTATTTGTTTGCAGTTGCTTTATAGAACAGAACTAGGTACTAGTACCAACTGGAAATTTTAAGTGTAAGCTAGAAAAAATGTTTAAAGCTATGGGTATGGGGAATGCAGTAGTAGAACAGAGGAATATACAAATGGAAGAATAAAGGAACTTTATTTTAGGGAAGGGCCTTCATCATATGATCTAGCAATGTTCAATATTACAAACTAATAAGAGACAGAAGGGCTTTTGAAGGCAATTTCACATAAGTGTAGAACAATTCAAGAGCCACTGTACCTAAAAGCACAACAAACGGAAAGTGGTTGAAGTTTAGAAAAGCCAGACTTTCTCACACAACAGTCAAGAAAATACTTTTTAAAGTAAAATAACTCTGCAGTAAGGCAATCACACACAAAAAAAAAACAGATACACTGACACGTACATCTGTTCTGAATATTCTCTCAGGAAAGCCTTTATTTTGTTTTCATTACCTTAAATAATAAGGACAACTTCCCAGTTTCTCCCACAACTCACAAGGATTTAAAACTTCTGGTGTCATAGAAAGAAGCAAAAAGTTTGCTTTCTGCTTTAACTTACAACCTTTGAAACTCCAAGAAAATAATTTCTAAATTAAAATTAAACTGCAGTAAAGCAAGAGTGAAAAAAATGAAATCAGTTTAAGTATGCAAGTTATAAACCAAAATGTCAGATAGAGAACATTCTGGTCTGAAAGCTCTTTCAAGAAAACCTTGACCTGCTTTGCCTTACTAATCACTAAAAAGACTAGTTCCCAGCTCCTCTCATAATTGAAAAGCAATTAATCCCTTTGGCTCTACATAACAAAAGTCAGTGTTTGCTTTGTGCCTTAACCTAAAACTTTTAAAATTCAGAGAAAATTATATTTAAATTAAAATAACACTGTGATAAGATAACAATAACAACAAAAACGATGAAAACAATGTTAATATACAAACTATAACCCCCTGAGAAAGGTAGGTGTGTGTGTGTGTGTGTGTGTGTGTGTGTGTGTGTGTGTGTGTGTGTGTGTATGTGTGTGTGTGTGTTTTTTCTGTGCATATATCTATATCTATGCATATATGTATATCTATATCCATCTATATCTATCTACACACACACACACACACACACACACACATATATATATATATATATATATATATATATATACACACACACACACACACATTTGCTTTGAAAGCTTTCCTAAGGAAAACAGGTATTTTTGTATGTATTTATTTTATTATTTTTACTTTCCTAGTGCTAATCTCAAACACTGGATGCCTATCATTACCCACCAACTTATTCACTTAATAGTAAAAAGCTGGGTGTCAGATAAGCTAATGGCCATCAAATAAATAAGTTTCAAAGTGGACTTTATTTCTTGTTGCTACTTCCTTGCAGAACAGTTGCAAACAACTTCTCCTTTGCATATAGTGCATATCCCCTTACTTATCAAAAGCCCTGCCATATGTTGATTTTTTGAGGGCAAAGTCCGAAACCAAAAGGGATGAAGAATATGAAGTTGTTAAGACTCAGAATGAGGAATGTTTACATGAAAGTGGCTAAAGCAAGTGGACATTGTACAGTAGAGGAACAACAGAAGGTTCTTCAGAAATGATTTCTTAATTTATGCATGGTAACAGGCAGGAATACAGTATTCTGTGCAACAGTATATACAACTTTTTTGAGAAGGATAAAAATTATAAGACAAAACTGACATATTCCGATGCCACATTCAATATTGAAGAACATTTGGCAAATAGTTTCCAGTAATGTACCATAGAATGTTGAGAAGTTCAATCAAAAATTGCAACTTTCCCATTTGAAAAATGATTCATTTGTAATAGTATGCTGTCACAGATTTTTTCATGAACAAGATTAGACATGCTTTGAAAAAGTATATTTCTGAGGGTTTCTTATAGAACTGTGCAGGTGTGCCACTGAAAGGTGGTACATTGATCAGAAAAAAAAACAGAATATTAAATTATACATTCAAAACATGTATGGGGATGTGAAAATAAGAATCTGATATATTCTATCACTGCTCGCATGAATGAACAGAATGGAGGCAATTTTGATACTTTGAGGTTTTGCATTTTATGCTCCCCTACTAATTAATAATGGACAATCTATAACTTAACGTGAAAATGATGGAAGCAATATTTATATTAAAACTCGACAAATTGTTTCCACCAAAGGCTGAATCAGAAGAACTATGAATGTCATCAGATAATCTAAGATATGAAGAAGTATATCAGACTTGCCCAATAAGACCCAGGCCAAGAATGTACAGCTAACCTTAAAGTAATCAGTCTTAGCCATTCATACAGCTGCTATGCAGGCACTGTTGTGAATGAATTGATGCCATGAATGACTAGCTACTCATGGAGTAACTATAAAAAATATGTCCAGGTTCTGAGACTGTCAGCTACAGATCATAGCCTCAACAGGTATGGTTAGGGTAGCCTGGGTAAGCATGGCAAATTATTTGATTTCTGTAAGTTGACATATAAATGGTATCTGCAGCAATCCATGTGGTAAAACAGATGGAAAAGGACTTAACTTCAGTTTCACTTGGTAAGTGGTATAAGATAGCTGGGGCAAGTTTGGTATCTATACTATTTTGGGCAGTGTTCTAGGGGAATTTTTTTCTCATCACTTTTATCAACATAATGACAGCATGGATTTGGATGCACATTATGTGGTCATGTTCTCCCAGAGTGTGGGATCAGAATGCGGTACAGTGTGCTTGAAAGTAGATTTATAGAATGTTTTATCATATGACTTACACTTGCAGCTACTTTTCAAATTGTGTTACAGCAGATAAGCCCTCACTGAATATATTGTCGAGTAACAAGCCATCTGTGTTTGAAGTCAGCCATTAGTATGACATCAGAATGTGGGTGGTGAGGGCTGCGTATCTGTGGAAACTTATGACTGGCTTAACATTTGGGCTATGGTTAGTGTTAAAGGGTGGATGAGCTGAGCGGTTGGTCGTAATAGTCAATTTATGTTGCAGCTGGCACATTTTAAAACTAAATATGTAGCACAAGTGGTTACCCTTGTATTCGTCAGCCAGGCAAGTCAATAAACATATATCATTTATTTGAAATGACAGGACAAAATGACCTTTGGACAAGAACACTTTGCTAAGCATGATATACAATGCAATATTCTGGATAACTGTATTTAAGGGAAAAAACAGTTACGTGAGATTCTACTTGTAGAATAACATTAAGAAATGAATGACACTGAATCTGTGGTTAATTACTTAAGCAAGGGACTTTGGCTTAGTTGCTGGCAATTATTAAGAGGTGCACTTATTTTTTATTTATATTTTTCTTTACTGTTATACTATTACTAGGGAGCATAAGTAAGTACCTTACTAGCCCCTTCTCTCTCCCTACATGAATGGTGTATGTCTTGTTGGTAACTACCTTGGAATGAAACAGAACAACTATTCCAGCACTAATTTAACTATTGTTATTATTTTGTTTTTCCTTAAGCTTGCATAACATGAGACTTCTTCAATGTTGTACATTTTAGTAATGAGGCACTCTGTAAGCTTTGAGTAAATTCAATATCATTGAAATGCCTGTTACTTCAAGATAATCAAAACAACTTACTTCAAAAATGTGACATGACGTGTTTGCTGAGGAGTGCAGATTTTCAAGCCTTGTAGCATGCTTGTGTGCTGAAATGATTACTTCTCTCACTTTGTAGATACATTCATGTCTGTCTGTAATGTTAGCATTTTATTACAGGAACTACAATGACTGCTTAAGAAGTGGATTTACCTGCACTGTGATATATTTGAGTTAGGAGGACCCCCTCAGCAAGAAAGTGAATTACAGGGAATGAGAAACTGCTGCTGCAAACGTTATCTTGTTGTAGTTATTTGTGGCTTCCAGCACAAATGACTAAAAACGTAACAGAAACAAATAAAAGTAACAGTGGTTGATATACCCCAAGCTGGCCCTGTAACTACCCTATAGTTCCTCTAGAGAGCAGCACTGATCGCAGATTCTAGATTCTGCTACTGGCTCATATTCTACTTTGTCTTCTTTTGAAATATTTTCTCAGTTTAAACAAATTACCAAGCAACTGCTTAAAAAAAGTAGAAAATAAACTCACCAGTTATAAACATTTCCTTATTTAACTTAGGTACTGTCCAGCATGGTTGTCAAAAATGTTTTATTTTAAAATTATTGCAGTGTTTGTCATGTTGCTGTGCTGTACAACAGTGATGTTTTAACATGACAGCATTCAGTCCATATTAGTTTCTATTTCAGTCTCCTGTGAAAAGCTTACATCCTATACTCCTGTGAATACCACATCCTGCAGTTACAACTGAGGACTGTACAAAAATGACAACACTGCATATGCAGAGCATGTGTATCTGAAATTTAAAAAGAACAATGCGTCAGGTTTACGTGATCTAGATATATGCCTTTGTTAGTACTATGATACTGACTCAATGCTACAGCTGTGAGTTGTTATTTCACTTTTAGAATATTTGGTATTCTGTTTTAAAAATAGCATATGAGTGCTGTGCCACCAGAAAGGATGACCCAAAAACAAAAACTGAATGTCAGTGTTGAATCATAAAGCATTACTAGTTGCTATAATCAGAAATATACATTTGGCATGCCTCCCAAGCATGCACATACTTTCTTACAGTCCTAGCTTGTACTTTTTTATGCAAAAAATGTACACATTCACTTGAATGTTTTCACTACAGCTTGATTAAGAATCTCAGTACATCTGTTTGTTTGCAGTATAATAACTGTGATGAAAGGGCTAAAATATGTATTATCCATGTGCAACTCCTTAAGTTTCTCTCCTCTGGTTTATGGACAGAGCACTGCACATAAGTTAGTTCAGAGGACAAAGCATACTATTAAAAGCATATGTCTATATGGTTAAGACTCTGGGCATATAGTCTGAATTTCTTTTTTGCATCAAACTAATAATAACCAGGTTGTACAACACAGCATATCTAGTATGCATGTCATGTCATTGAAGGTAATTTTAGCGAATACAAAAAGAGCGAGTGCAGTTCACTGAAATTACTTCTGCCGACAGTAGAGTCTGCTTTTTTCTTCACTGTTGTGTGCTCTTTGAGTTTGTATATTTAAGTCCAGGGGGTATAGGGCCATAGGGGACTTGCCTCCCCGTAAAAACAAAATAGTTGAGCTGTTTGCTGAAGGCAGTTTTGATGAACAGTTTCTTTTTCTTTTCATTCACTGAAATGACGTTCAATGACTTGACATGAATCTGAAGTATATTTATCTCATAGGTTCTTTATGCATGCTACAGCCCCAAGCATGCTTTGTAAAATGAACACAATTGCAGTGGGTTTGAGATAATATGACTATAGTCATTTTACATGGTCAGATACCATCATTTTTGCCTTATTTCCTTCCCTACAAATATAATTTGAACCATTTTATAAGTCACATGAGCCACTCCAGGTTGTGTAGTATCATACTATGCCTTCCATGAGAAAAAAAAAGACAGTTGGGATAATGGGCTTATGCAGCATTATGTATCTCATCCAGTCACTTGACCTCTGTGATTCCATTTGTACCATAGTTCTGTTGTTTAAAAACTGATGGCTCTCTTTGTACTACATTTTCCTGTTAATAGATTATCCATTAAATAATTTATAAAACAATATCACCATAAGGCAGTGTTAAGATGTTCTTTTGATCAAATAAATCTCTACAGATTTGAAGCTGTTAGCTTCATTGTTACAAACAGATCAGGGATTGACAACTGCTAAATTATTAGTGCTGACCTTGAAGTGACTACCATAAAAAATGATTATGACTAAATTTAAATCATGCCTGAAAGCATAAAAACATGCCTAGAACCTGTGATTGTAGAGCAAATTACAAAAAAAATAAAGAAATTCCAAAAAAAAAAAAAACTTGTAAAAATACACCTCCACTACAGAAGCATGTACTTAAAAATGAAGAACATCTGAATTTCAAGTAAGATGCTGCTTAAACTTACTGTTGTATGCAGAGCACCAGTTTCTGCTGCCAACAGTTATTAGTGTGAAACTTGTAAAAGTGCTACAGTCTGCAGCTGAAACCATTTAACAATGCATACAGATAGTGTAACATACCTCTCAACTGTCCAACTTTTCACAGAATGTCCATTTTTTGCCTCATATTTTTGGTCTGTGCCTAATAAAATTTGTAGTTTTCTGGCAAATTATTAAGGATTAAAGTCAGTAAATTAAGACATGCATTTAAGTTTCAGCTTTCATATCGTTCAAGAAAATGCAAGCTAACACAAATCTTGTTATTCTAGCAACTTCCTAAGTTTATAGGAATGATATTTAAAATCTGTGCCTAGTTTTGGGCCTTCCCCCATTATTATAGGCTTTGTCCCGATTTCTTACAGAGGCTAGCGATATAAACATAACATCTATGACAGGCAACATTTTCTACTGCAGTTAGGGCCAGAAGGTGATTTGGTACTTATTTCATAAAATATAACAAAAGAGCTTTAATTATCTAGCCGTTATGCCTACTGGAAGAGCAGGGACACAAAATGCTCTAAAATTTTACTTTGAAACTTTGTTTAGAGAAGGTGCTGTACAGCCTTATTGACTCTACCTGATTAGTACTTAGCACAGTGATAAGACGGTACAAGAAATCCTTACAACCTTACCTGTAAGGATAGAAGCATTCCTCATGAAGCAGTCGTTAAGCAAAATGTATGCAAAATAATACAGAGTGGACAAAGTGGGTCTTTTGGCTACTATTCTTCCATAAAAACATTCAGCATTATTTATTTTGTTTGTTAACTAGAAAAATACCGAGAAGAAATGTCATTTTTGAGCACAATATAATGCATAACATTTCAACCATTTACTCTGGAGAGAAATGTTTCTCAGTGTACCATTTACTCCTACATGTATTGTGCATACTACAAAGCACTTTGTTTTGTTTGCCCTGCATGTGTAATCATTCTTGACTTACCACTCACTTTCAGTTTTGCAGTATATGCCCTTCCTGTCAGAGGAAGCATGGCCAGCCTAACTTGTTTGGCTACATCTCATAGTGAGGACTTTGAACTAAAACTGCAAGGAAAGTTTGGAATGCTAGTGTCATGCTGGGCAGTTTGATTGGCCTAGCAATTGTGCTACCTGAGAAAGTAGACTCGATAGCCTGGAGGTTCTACTGGGTGGCTACTATTCCAGTGACAGAAAAGGGAATTAAAAGTGGAGGGACAGCATTTTTCTGGATTACTGGGATGTACTACACTTGTGCAGATTGTTGACTTGGGGACAGTTTGGAAAAGTGAAGTACAACTGCAGCGACTAACAGGGAGTAAACCTTGGCAATGAAAGTCATGTACTATGATTCAAGACTTTTATATCTGTGGCAAATATTTTTTTTTTACTATATCATGCAGGAAACAGGGCCATGTACATTTGATTGGTATATAGATACCAGGCAAAGGATTTGACTCATAGTGGAAGTCATGCACATGGTTAAGAACTGAAGAGAAATTTCCTGATCAGTGATAATTCCTGGAAAGAAGCATTGTTTCTGTTTAGTGTTTGTATGCAGTTGCTTAGGGTGTATACAATATACTGTAGTTAATAATGTACAAGTGTAAAGCGATTTTGTTTACCCAGTTATAACTTTCTTTAAATATGCTCATTTTGTAAACTGAGAGCACAGAATAAAGGTTATTAAAGAGCAGACCTTCTTCACTTCCAGCAGGTTTTAAGGGAGAAAAATACCAGGCATTAATATGAGATAAGCACAAGCTAGTCTACTTTAAAAACAACACCCACTGGCCATAGTGCTTTAACCCCCCTTTTTTTTAAACTGAGCAGATTTGTATTGTGGAACGTAATCGTTACCACAAGCACTGTGAGGGTTAAATGCAGAGGAGGTGGGTAAAAATTTAACTGACACCGTGGGGGATAACAACCTTTTGAAATAAAGAAAGAGAACACCTACAAAACTCATTATCCGCATTAAATGGAAGGATTATTGCTATTGTCAACCTGAGCTGTGCTTTTTCCCTGTGTGTTTTGTACTTTCATACACTGCATAACCTTTTTTTTTTTCCAATAGCAAATAAGTAGGGTGTGGAACCTTAACATACCTAAAGAGCCGAAGCCCGAATCAGTTCCTGCATAGTTGTCAATCAGCTGCACTGCAAATTCCTAGTGCATGCATCTTCAAAATGAGAGAGAGAGAGAGAGTTCCTACCTCCAAATGCCTTAAAATCTGCGAATTTGCACTGTGCTGTAAATTAGATGCTTATGAGCAAAGCACCACATTCATAGTGTAGGCTAACTGGCATTCAAGTTGATAATTAAGGGATAACTCCATTTTTATTTCTTACATTAGCATATGTGATTTTTATCAAAAAGCAAATATGGTAACCAACTGATTTTTATCATACTTGAAAATTGCAACTTAATCACACAGTAATTTGCTTTATATGAAAAAGGAATGCAACCTGAGAGGCATTTCATAGCAACTACATAAGAGCAAGATGCAGCAATGTAAGATTATAAGATTACAGTTTATGTAGGAAAGAAGGAATATGGCAGATATTGTTTAATATATGAGAAATGGTACTGACTAAGTGGGGTTTAATAAAAGGGAAATATCACAGAGGGTCAGATTATAAAAATAAAACATGATATATGAGCTTCTGTAAAAGGAAAAACAAAAGACACTACATGTGAAATAAGGAAGCAAATATTATAATATATAGTGTGAAGGAAAAAACAACAATGGACTGGATTTGAGCACTAACAAATCAGAGATGTACATGAACTAGAATAGACACGAAGAGGGTTTATACATGTAAAGTGAAAAAAAATGTTCACATTTGAAACCTTATAAAAAGACTGGAGACCAATAAATTATAAATTATAAAATGCAAACTATAAATCAGGAGAGGGGCTGGGTCTGTAAAAGTACTGGGAAATTAGCATTTTACCACTTACACATTTATTCTGTTTATTTGCATGTATTGACTGGATAGTATCATAAAAAAGAGAAATGAAGTACTTGTTCCTTGTGTGTGAGGTTTGTAGGAGAGGTTCTGCTGTTAA
Source organism: Protopterus annectens (assembly GCF_019279795.1). Classification (NCBI taxonomy): domain Eukaryota; kingdom Metazoa; phylum Chordata; order Ceratodontiformes; family Protopteridae; genus Protopterus; species Protopterus annectens. The sequence goes on along the minus strand of NC_056739.1, from coordinate 1,610,956,010 downwards.
TAAAAATGTATCAGACAGCTAATGCAAGTTGGCAGAACTGGAAAGCATAGTGACACTCTGGATTTAATGATAATTAGAACAAGAGACCCCTGAAGTGGGGGAGGGGGAGTACCGAACATGATATTATCACTTTTTGTACAGATGATAAAGCACAGTCTGCAGGGATTTAAATGTGTGCATAATGTAAGCTGTACTAGTGGCCATGTGGCAGGCAACTGGTTCTGTTAAATGGCTCAACCCTGGTTTGTTCTTCTCTGTCTGAAGCTTACAGTCACGTTCTGTGTATTTAGACTCAGACTATTACAAAATCAATGTAAATAGACACATACAACATCTATGCACACACAAGCTTCCTTCAGACAACAAATGCAGTGCTATGGGCTGGTTACTGAAAAAGTAGTGACATAATAAAGTTCCTTATGTTGGTCTCTCTTTTAAAAGCCGGACATATCAAATCCAAATCTAGAGGTGACTATTGCAACACATATTGTTTCAATGGATGCATTCCAGGCATATTGCTAATAAAAGCAGAAATACTAGCTAATTATAAGAGCTGAATCACAAATTGTGGGCATACCCGTTCAGCACAAATCATTAGTCCCAGGACAATAATTCATGGATTCGACTTCCTATTATATATATATATATATATATATATATATATATATATATATATATATATATATGTATAGGACATTTTACTGCATCCTAATGTGCAGTCCCTAAAGGTCATAATGATTTTCTACTAACTCATACAGCTAAAAAAAGGAGTGAGGGTTGGGGCTGTTCAAAGTGTTAAAGGTAAGCAAGCAGTCTTGCCACTTTATCTCATACTTAATAGTGCAGTAAAACACCTTTCCATTTTATGATGTAGTAGGTGTCTGTAACAACATAAACATTTTTTTCTGTTAATAAACATTGTACACAAAAATATTTCACTCGTATATGTTAAATCTTTTTTCTTTGTCTTACCACTTTCTTGAAGTGCGTTCAGCATACTGCAGCCTTCCGAGCATACATCATGTAGGAAGCAGAGAAGGACTTTAAAACAGAGATCTTTGTGCTCCCCCCTCCCCAATACACACTTATTCCCCAAGCTTTCAGGAAAGCACACAAGGTCAGAGAAGTATACCTTCCTTGGATGACCAGCAGTGATGAGTTACAGTAATGCCTCTCCCTGAGGTAGATTTCCTAGTAGAACAGCCATCAAAAGATCTTGTTTCTGAGGGCAGGTAGAACTAAAGACCACTAGAGGAGCCTTGTACTAGCCAAGAATATCCAGGACACGTCTTGCAGGAAAATGAACTTCTCAGGTACTGCAGGGTATGCCAGAAGAATTCATTTCAGATGAATTTTAAGCATTTCTCATCTTCCAGAAAAAGGCAAAAGATTAAAATAAAAGAGGTGAAAATGATAATCCTGTAAGCCGTACGTATTACACAGAGCAAGATCCTTCACAGGTTTTCAGCTTGCCCAAATAATCTTCCTCACTCTCACTTAAACTCTCTCTCTTTTCTGTTATACAGACTTCAGTAATCCCAGGTATGTGACTGCTTGGTAAAACCTTAAGTGATTCCTTGTGAAAGAGAGGGAGGGAGGTGGGGAGGAGTTCTTGAGCTCATGGACTAACTCACTCTGAACACTAGAGATCCGTGGTTTGCTTAAAAAAACACATACACATTGTCAAAGAGGGTTTGGATTAATGGTTATTTGCATAGACCATCCCACACCCTTCTCTCTAGACCTGGGGGGGGGGGGTTGAAGCTGAGCTCCACCCTGTCCCCTCCCCTAGTCTCCGTTCAGCTCACTAAGAGAGAGGCATAGGGCAATCTCCTTGTTTTGTTAATATTTTTGCCCACCAGGATAGCACTAGTCAAGGGTTAGACATATAATATTTTAAGTCCTGGGGGAATCAAACATCAGCAAATTAGTTATTAAAGAGAGTGATACAGTGGGAACATAAATAGCACATGTGTGAAAGTGTGTGTGTGTGTGTGTGTGTGTGTGTAATATAATACAAAGTTGCAAGCTATTTACAGAGTATTATACAGAGCACATCAATTTTCTTTCACACACGTATTGGCCAAGGTCAAAGTAAAACATTCTGAAGAATTAAGAGCTACTGTAGCTAGGTCAAAGGTGCTTAAAATGAACATAAATGCACTGTGCTCTGGTCAAGCCTTTATTATTAACTGACCAGTGAATGCTTGTGACTGTTACTATCCTGAACAAAAATCTTATACCACTGAGAAAACTGTATTCTATGACAGCTGTACATCAAGATATCTGTTTATATTTTACTTAATAGGTAAACTGGGTCCCATGCACCTCTGTGAATGCTCCTCTTGTAACTCAAGACTGACATTCACTATTTAGCTGTTAACAAACAGTTTAACAATTAACAATTAACTTCCAGATGAAAAACATAATAGTGACATCTCAAATACTGTGGTTTCCCTCTAGTACTTTCAGGAGTAAATTTGCTTTTTTTCCAGACCATCTTGCAGAATGAATGAAATTAACTTCAAACGAAACTATACCTAAGGTGTCTTTTGTGTCATATGACACAATGTGTCTAGAGCACGTATCTGTAGTCTGTAAAACAGGTAAGTTAACTGTTAACTAGAGCAAATCTGTGACTTCCTCCCCAGCTATCTCACCAACACCCACAAGTTTCTGATAGAGACACCTGGAGATGGTTTAATGCCATTGGTAAAGTAGGTAAATTAACCAACAGTAATACATTCACTCATGGAGAGTTGTTTTCTTCATTTCACTCTTTATAAGTACTATTCAGATGCATATGACTTTAACAAAATAAAAAAAATGATTCTACTTTAAAACTGCTCTACACATATCTGCTTGCAGACACCTTCATCCTTTACATTTTTTTTTATTTTTGTTTTTGAGTGCAAGTTCTGTCCCTCTCAGTTTATGTAAAGCCATTTGTCACCCACTGCTTCTTAGAAATATTTTTATTTTAAAGTTATACATGTAAGTTTGATTAGTCAGTACAACACAGTTCTTCCAACCTACGTTCCACAACCTCATTTATTCATATCCTAGATGTACCCATATTGTTCACAGCTACCTGTCACTTAGAAGAGTGCTCTGATTAACCCTTTATAGCGTAATGCCCTACTATGTAAGAGTAAACCCATGTTACAGCAAGGACAGTTCATGAGTTCATGTCAGTTATTCAAGTTAGTTATAACGTAACTCAAAACAGCTTCTGGTATGTTTCTTTTCTAGTACAGAAGGTCCTTTTAACCCTTTATAGTACACATCACACTTTAAGCATGTCTTTGCAATCAGATATACAGGATCTGAACAAAGACACTACCATTTTTGCTAAAAGGCATGCAGTAACATAATAGTCAGCAAATTATACCATATACCACGTCTTTTCCACATTTTTGTGTTGTGATGGCATTATATTACTTTATTCACTCTGATATATTTCCTGTTGTAAATAATAGACATGAAGTAAAGATATTCTTACATTATCAAATAAAGTATTATTAAACAAAATGACCTGCAGAATGAATGCATAAAGATATAACTTGTCTTTAAATGTATCAAAGCATATATAGGCAAATGGCATAACACTGGCTCCATTTTACGAAAGCTATCCCTTATGTAAGACTGAAGGCTCAGAAATCCTTAACTTCTTGATTAAAAAATTTAGCTTTGTTATCAGCAGAATGAAGTACATTGATTGATTTTCATCAAGAATTCAGTTTCTATGCATTTCTACTCTCCTTAATCACTGGACTTAATTGTTTAGAAAATGTATTCATCTGAGTAAGGTGCATACATAAACTCTCAAACAAAAGGCATTTAGAGAAATTCTTAACACCCCCCCTCCCCCCAACAGACTTATGCATACAGGTAAGTGCAAAGGCCAGGCACTTAAATATATTTCACATGCAGATGGATACATAAATATACACTTAGACATCCATATAGACAAAAGCATACATGGTTAAGCATATACACAAACTTCCACACAAATTCATTGATGCACACAATCTGGCAATTCGGCTAATAGGGTTAAAGCTATGAGTTATTAATACGCTTCAGTCTATAGTTCAGAGTTTGATTCTGTCACACTTGCAAACTGCATGACTGAGTAAGTTACTTAACTAGCTTTGGGTCTAGTGGGCTTACTCAGTTAGCAAATAAATGGAATAAAAAAATTGCATAGCACCGTACCCATGTTTCTGATCACACATACTGCCTTAATGTATAGACATATGCATTCCCTTCCATGCAAATATTCAATGCCACAGCAGAAGCACAACCAGGGTGTGGTGATTGGTCAGATCCTGGGTGCAAGGTGTTAAGGGGAGTAATCAGCACATATTTCTGAATGTTGGTACTGAAATGCATTTAATGTTTCACATGTGGCAATGTAGTAAGTTGTAGCAAGAAGTTTACTACTTGTAAAAGTAGAGAGTCCCTCTCAGCAGATGTGAATGAACAGACCTGCCTTGGAGCACTGACTGGGGGGGATCAGTAGTGGGTACTAGATGTTCCAGCTATGACTCTGTGCCAGAGTCACACATACGCTTCTTTATCATTAGACATCCACATGCACAACATACTAGCTTTCAGATGGCTGTCACCATTTGCAGGTGCAAGTAATGTATAACAGAGTTTTTCTTCTCTGTTTTGCCTGCATGCCTCTGTCAAAAGAATTTGCCAGAATGCTGCTCAGAAATGCCTTCATTTAATTCCATGCTTGGAAGTTCAATTTTTAATGGACTCACATTCCTTATGGAGTCCTTCTTTCAATTAGAGATGTCAGAGGTACTGTAAAGTCAAACGTTTTGAGTCTGTATTCAGGGATCATGTAACTTTCTTGAATGCAAGTTCTGCTAGGCTGCATTCTTCAGTTTTTTGGTATAGCCACAATAAGAATCCTAAATTAGCAAACCATGGATTGTCAGTAATGCTCACTGTATGAGTGGGCAATATAACTTGTAAGTAGCATAATGTTTGAAAAGTGATTTTAGTTGGAGATGTGTCTGAAACTATGACTATATCATGGATTTACTCCTATATATCTAGGCAGTTTGTTAATTGTAGAATAAAGACTACAAACCTGTTCAGCTTAAGATGTAGTGGTCCTGAAGAACAACTCAGAAGTAGAGGTTTTTTTTTTTTTTTGCTTGTGTGGCCATGCAGTGTTAATTTCTATCTCCTTTGCAAGCAGTCCTCCTAAGATGGGCCTTTCAATGTTTTCTCACACTAGTCCTATATCTATGTATGCCTGTGGTAGAACAGCATGAGGTGGGCTGTGAAAGCAAACTTTTGGTAGCAGCAAATCAGTCAATCCAGGTGGGAAAATTACAGTGTCAGAACTGTCTCAGAAGGACTAATTCATAAATAACACCACTTATCGCATAGAGTAGAAATAATTCAAGTGACTTTCTTTAGCTCTAGAGGATATATTATAAATTCAAAAGTTACATTGGCTGGCAGTAAGTGATTTGGAAATTAAATAGCAGGCAACTTCATAAGTCAAGTTATTCACAAGTCTGCAAATAACACCTCGTTCTCAGACAAGGAATTCTGATGAGTGATTACTTTTCTAGAACACTGTCAGAGTAACACTCGGGGAGCTCCCTAAATCCCTTATGCCCCTAGTTACAGTTCTTCTGCCTTTTTGGCGATGTATATTGACATCTTAGGTCCCCAAAATGTTCCTCTTATTTTCTTTCCATGAGAACTTTTCATGACATAGTCCACTGAGAAGCATTTCTCAGCAAACTAAAGAAAGTCAAGTCTAGTTGCGGAAACCATTCTTATTTTTCAGGCATCGTTCTTCTTTCATTTTTAGCTTGACAAGTTCCTACAATGCAGGTTCAATTCTGAGTGCCTGCTGCTACAGTTTTCATGCTAAAAGTATATGTAGTGCAACAAAAACTAACTGCAGACTTGCACTCTACTTTAGTGTTTGTGAGAATCCCAGATGAAACGGCTGGGGACCACAACAGAACTAGTGATTTCTTAGGCCCCGTATAGGCTGGCTGTTTATGTATCATATGCAGAAGAAATCTAATTATACAGTCCCTTTTTTGACTCATTCCTAACTTCTGAATGATGTTTGGTCACATGAATATAATTTTGTTTATTTTTCAATTCATCCAAAAAGCAGATTTAAATTTCAAGAGTTATTCATCATATTCAGCAGAATTTGTTGCTTAGGTTTTCATTGCTTTTAGTAGACAACATCTAAAAATGACTGTGTAATCTTGGGTTTGAATCCCATTAGGCATGGGATTACTGACAACCTCAACACCGCCTTCTCTATACTCAGCTTCCACATTGGAATAGGCAGTTGTATTGTGTCCCCTGTAATTCCTTCAACTCTGCCACATCCTCAGGTGATCTGTTTCCCTCAAAATTTAAATACAAGATAGTACTTTCCCTACCATGATGTGCGCTAATGAATGCCAGCAGGATAGACCAATTATGAGCAAGTTTATAGATGCCAGAATTGGTGGCACTAGAAAGGTTTTCACCTATATTCCTTAAAAATGAGTTATTAATAACCACACTCCATACTATGTCAGCTGAAATGGTATCCTTTCTGTCAGAGCAGACTGTCCATTTAAATCCTTACCATTGCTCATTGCATCATTGGTTACTACTTAATGTACTTCAGTTCAAAGGATAAAAAAAATGCTTAAAGTCTGCCACGGGTTGCATAAAACAATTATCACTTGATTTACAGAGCTGGTAAGATGACAAGAACTAGAACCCAGAGGTTAAGAGCTCACTCGAACCATAGGCTCATATCCTACTGCTGACTGATAGCATGACTGTGTGCCAGATAATCTTCCCTTTGGGAGACATCACCTTGTTCAGAAAGCATCCACTAATAACAACTCAGGAACATTGCTTTCATGCATATTCTCTTTCTGAACAGACGAGAATGACACATTCTCTTTTATTTCCTACCGTCTTTGCTCCACATTGTATTCTTTGGTGAGTTACTATGCAGCTTTCATGTAGTATTTATTCCACTCTCACATTTATCACTCTGGAACTTCATAGGTCTTGCCTTACCTTAAGGTTAACAAAAATGAGTTTCATGCCACATTTGTTTTCCTAGATCTGTTTAATATTCTGTATGAGTGTCCTACTCAGTGCTGTTATCTGCCATGCTCTGAATACTACATAACACCTCAAACTCCTTGTGCCAGTGTATCATTTTATAGTACTGCACACTGCACTTGGGCCAGTGTATCATTTTATAGTACTGGACACTGCACTTGGGCCAGTGTATCATTTTATAGTACTGCACACTGCACTTGGGCCAGCGTATCATTTTATAGTACTGCACACTGCACTTGGGCCAGCGTATCATTTTATAGTACTGCACACTGCACTTGGGCCAGTGTATCATTTTATAGTACTGCACACTGCACTTGGGCCAGTGTATCATTTTATAGTACTGCACACTGCACTTGGGCCAGCGTATCATTTTATAGTACTGCACACTGCACTTGGGCCAGTGTATCATTTTATAGTACTGCACACTGCACCTGGGCCAGTGTATCATTTTATAGTACTGCACACTGCACCTGGGCCAGTGTATCATTTTATAGTACTGGACACTGCACTTGGGCCAGCGTATCATTTTATAGTACTGCACACTGCACTTGGGCCAGCGTATCATTTTATAGTACTGGACACTGCACTTGGGCCAGTGTATCATTTTATAGTACTGCACACTGCACTTGGGCCAGTGTATCATTTTATAGTGCTGCACACTGCACTTGGGCCAGTGTATCATTTTATAGTACTGCACACTGCACTTGGGCCAGTGTATCATTTTATAGTACTGCACACTGCACCTGGGCCAGTGTATCATTTTATAGTACTGCACACTGCACCTGGGCCAGTGTATCATTTTATAGTACTGGACACTGCACCTGGGCCAGTGTATCATTTTATAGTACTGCACACTGCACCTGGGCCAGTGTATCATTTTATAGTACTGGACACTGCACTTCCAGCACCAGGTTCTCGTGCTGTCACCTGACAATCATAGCTCTTAGTCACAGAACTTTGGAGAGCTGTGGACCTATCTCTCTGGGCTGTCACCCATCTCTCTGACCTTTGTCACTTAGTTTCCTGCTTGTATCTTCATCAGGCTTTGTCCACATTTCTTCCACTAAGAGGTTGACCTGTATGCCCCAATCACATAGTAGAAGCCAGACAGCATGCTCTCTTTCAGTCTCAGATTTCTCATTTCTAATTTCTACAAGTCGAGTTTACATTAATCCATCTTCCTATATCACTAAATTAGCTCAACAACCCTTAAATGTTTCCTTCACTTCTCCCCTCTCTTCTGCTACTGTTTCTCCCTTTCCTCTTTTCTACCATCGACTGTATACAGTATAAATAATGATTTTTTTTTACAGTTTTGTTGCTACATGCATTGTTTTCATTCTGTGTGGTAATGTTGAGGTTTCTGTAATTACCATTTGGTTTTCTTACAATTTTTTGCTTTAGTGTAACTAGCTGTTGCTGCAGCTACTGTCAATAGTGTATATATGGTAAATATTTCTTTTATACATCCTGTTGACAAACATACTTCTTAGAAATTTATAAACATATCAATCTGCTATCAAATTAACCTAAATTATGTATGTGTATATCTATATATCTATATCTAAATTTATATCTCTCTACCTATATAGATAGATATATACAATTGTATTCAGATATGTTACCAATAGTCTACATATTCTCCCCTTGGTTGAGTGACACTTAAAGACATGCAGGTAGGTGCGTGCGTGAATGGGCGTGCCTTCGTTGAAGGTTGGGCATCGGGCTGGCACCTCAGCACCGTAAAAATCCACTGCCAATCATTAGTGGACCAGAGTTCTGCTGTGGCGTGGCGTCCTTAACTGGGAAAAGCCAAAAGACATTACTTTTTACCAATACATGTAACTCCATACAAATTGCAGAAGGAGTCATTACTAGGCACATTGTGGGTGCTGCGAAGAGCACTACTGGCTGACACCAAAGATTGAAACAACACTAATTTCATGAACTTTCATCTTACTTTGACTTAGAAATGGGGTCCATTCCTGTCATGGTATTAGAAACTCAAAAGACTTGGAGAAATTAAAAAAAGTGGATATAGATATAGATACACACATACACAGACACACACACAGACACACACACACACACACATATATATATATATATATATATATATATATGCATATATATATATATATATATATATATATATATATATATATATATGTATACACACATGTACGTGTGTGTGCAGTGCATATTTATGATTACTAATGTATTTAAACTTTTGCAAGCATTATTTATACTAAGGGGATAATAGGTTCATAGGTGATTACAAGGCTAATGGCACAATAGCTTTTGCAAGCCTAGCCAGTAATAACCAGGATATGACAATATTATATTTTAATTCCACAGATGTGGTATTAGTAGTGTTATGGTAGAAAGTCTTTGGGTATTGGAGTCCAGAGTCATTTTACAGACTGCCTATGTCCATAAGGGACATGGGCAGTACTCTGAAGTGAATTTATGGTTTCCTATCCATTTATCTAAATTATTTTTGAAGAGAGTGAGTGATGTGTTTTGTTTTATGAAGCTGGGAAGTTTATTCCATAGACAAGGTAGCCTTTGAGATATAAATCTGTCTCTAAAGCATGTTCTCTTAGAGTCACAAATAAGGTTCAGGTCCATGGACGCATTACTCTTGTATAATTTTTCTTGCAAATATGTAACATTTTCATCATGGCTGGATCAGAGAATGCCTTGTAGGTCAGGCATAAGTCCCCTCTCAATAAATGATATGAGACAGAGTAAAGGGATAGGGCCATTAGTCAGTCTGCATAAAACATGTGTCTTACACTTTGTATTGTTTAGTGAGAAACCTTGGGGGGGGGGGGGCACTCCAGTTGGTGTAAGTGCCTGGTTAGGTACATGCAGAGGGCAGCATTATACTCAATTATGGACCTGAAGAGGGCAAAGTACAATGGCACCATAACTTCCTTTGATCTTAATGCCATGACTTTGCTTATAAGTTGTGCCACGCAGAAAGATTTCCTCACTACTGTAGCTACCTGGTGATCAAAGTTTAGGTTACTATCTATCTATCTGTGTTCCTAGGTTCCTCACCACTGGGTCTACTTTTATGGGTTTGCTATCTATATTAGAATTTGCAGGGATATCTCATTTACCAAAGGGTATGATTATGCATTTTTAGCATTTAATCTCAGACCATGGTTTTGGCACCAGTTGAGGCTATCTTTGCCTTGTAATTTGCTTTGGCAGATGTGACCAGCTCTCTAATTTGTTTGTTTAGACTGGTGAGTGTCTTTTTGCACTGATTTGTCTATTCCTTCTTGGTCTTGGGGAGGATTTTTTCCAACTTTTTGTTGAATAGTCTATTTATGTTAGCGGTCCACTAGGGTGGTTTATTTTTGCCAGTAACCATATGTACAATCTTTTTTCTTATATGCAATTTTCTGTTTTTCTAGATTATTTGACTTATGTACAGTCTGCTGTTTTTCCTAACATTTGTAAATTGTTGGGTGCTTTTTTCCTGGGCCTAAGCTAAATGTGGGTGTTTATACCTAGCTGGACTTTCCTGGTAAAGAAAATCAAATAAATAAATAAATGCTAACAGCATATATTATTTGATACATACTGTTTTGTAACATCAGGCAGGCTGGAGAATAGTTTCATTAATAAATTTAAATATATAAATAAGTAGGTAAGTAAATAAATAGATAAATCCTTTTACATATATACATACATATATATAGAAATAACCCTTAATGGTGGCAGTCTGGTAGGTTCTGCACTTATTTTAGGTTATGCTGACAAGCCATCACAACTTCAATTACGCAGTTTCTACATATAAAGTATAACCCTTTAAAAGTTTAAATACTATGCTTTAAACATTCATCTCTTTATTTTCTGTAGCACCTAGTCATCTCTAGATATGGCTGATTGATTTTGTTTCTGATCTCTCACTCTCTCTGTCAGTTAGTTTTCACGGTTCTTGCAACACTTTTTTCAGTGCTGCATGCAGTGGGTTATTGTATTCTATGGGAACGCACACAAGGCCTCACTCTCAATGCTTACTGTCACAGAGCTGTCTGCTCATATGACATGCTTTCTACAGTGGTTCAGCGTAATCTTTTACTATAGCAGGTTAGACAGACTCTTCCATCATTTGTCATTCTGCTTGCAAGCTATCACATCGCTGACCACTATCAGCTAAATTACTGCATACAGTGATACAATATACTACAGCATCAATCCTCAAAATGATGCATGCTGGGCACTGCCACTCTTCATTAAGAGGGCACTCATGCCTGTTTTGATCATGTTGTACTTTGCATTAACAAGACCTCCACATTTACCACTAACATCACAGGTGTGTGTTCATATTCATTTTGTCTCTGGGCACAGATGGATAGCATTGCATTTCACACTACCAAATCCACTGCAACTCCCCTCATTTTAATGAAACCTCTCAATTGTACAGATTTTCACAGAATGTCCAGATTTGTGCCTCATATTTTTGTCCATTTTTCATAAAATTGTGGTTTTCTGGCAAACCACTGGCAAGTCATTAAAGGTTAAAGTCAGAAAATAATGACAGATATTTGAGTTTCAGACTTCATACTCCCCAGAAAATTCATACTAATGCAACATCTGCTATGCTAACAACTTTCTAAGTTTGCAAGAGCAATATTTAAAAAGTGTCCCTATATTTGGGCCTTTGTCCTGCCATTATTTATGGCTTTGTCCATATTTCTTGCTCTAAGAGGATGCAAAGTATGATTTTACTCCTTCTGGCAGTTGTTTTTTTTCTAACTATTAATACCCAATAGGTTGGGCACTATTGGGCAGCCCCAGGCCACCAGCAAGTGCTGAGATGCTTGACACCACAGAAAAAAAGCTATCCTACCACTGGAGATCCAATATTGCTCAGTGTACCCCACCCTAGAGGGCAATGTTGTGCTTACAAATGGACTATCTGTGAATGTATTATAATTCTATTTTTTAATATTTATTTGGTATATTTTGATGCAAAATAGTTTCTTTCCATCCTGGGCTACATTAAGTTTCATATAGAGTATATTATACTGTGAAAACATTATAAAAAACTACTGACATGTACAAATATACACTCACATACATGTACATACTATAAACTAATGTTTTATCTGACTTATTATTTTAATTGTGCAGCAGAAAGTAATTTGATTCCTCCTATTAGCAGTTTTGCTGGAATGCTGAGCCTTTGTCTCCACTAAATCTAAAGGAAAGATACAATCATGGTTTTCTCCCTTGTTATAACAAATAGCTGTAATCTGCAATAAATTTGAGCCCCATTTATATGTTTGTACCATCTTTATCAGCTGTTTGAAAAGAACAGGCAGCACAGTAGTAAGTGTAATTATGTGAGAGAATAGATGTTGAATTCCTGCATTCCATTTCACCATCTGAATTACAGGACTGACTGCTGTTTTGCAGGTATTCCAACTTGCAGAAAACTGTATGATTATTTAGTCATTCAGCATAAGGGACCCGTTTTTTGTACAAATACAGGTGGTTAGGGTAGCATGTTTTATTTGATGATGAAACAGAAAAAATGATGATTGTTTAATATAGTTACCTAAGGATGTATAGAAATGAGATACTGTTTCAGTTCCATGTTTTCTTACTGCTTTGAAGAAGTTTATCTCTTAACAAGGTAGAAAATGGCAGTGTGAATAATTTTTTTATCTTGGTACATGGAATTTGTGCAAGACTTAATTTCCTTTGTTTTATGTTCTCTTAATAAAAAATAATATAACCCTTTAAAATGATACATAAACAGTTAGCTTTTTTATAGTTTCTGAAGTTCATTTTCTGATATATAGTACCTACTCACTCCAGTTACATCATTGTGTGTAGTGAGATAATCTGTTCCTTCAACAGGTCCTGGCAGCTTACCCTTCATCTTTTATTTTCTTAATTATTACACTCCTGTTCATCTTCACATGAAGAGAGTCTTTATAATCCCCTGCATTAATGATACTTCCTCTTTCCAAAGCTACATCTTCTTCTTTGCACCTCTACTCATCTGACTGGCTACAGGGAGTATGCATGTGCTCATTAATGCAGATTTGCATTGATATAAAGTGAAACATATTTCACCTGATTCAGCATTATTACGGTCTGTTCTTTAAATATGCATATACTAAGCTCTGTTGTCAGTGTCAGTGGTACAACAGGTAGTATACTCACCTTTAGTGCAGAAGGCTGTGGATTCTTTTCCTACACTAGATTGATTGGCTGCTAACACTGTAGTGCAGCATAAGAGGGGTGCTGCACTCCTGAGTGTGTCATCCTTCAGATGAGACATTAGATTGAGGACAACTCCATTTTCTTGAGTTGGTGGTACCTCAGATGGATATAAAGGACCTATGGCACCTGTAGAAAAGTGTAGGGGGAAGTTCCCCAATTTCCCCTAGTATTATAAATACCATGCTGAACAAAGGGTAAATAAATGCTTTCCATCCTGTTACAGTAAATCTAAAGCAAGACAGTCAGCCCAGTAAATGGAACTCATCACTATCTACGTTAGAAATAAAGCATAGTACAATAGCTATAGGATACAATGTCGAATAAACAGAGCTACATGGTGGGGGCAGAGCCTGTTTCCCTCCATCTCCATGGTCGTACCTTGTCCTGAGTACCCCTCAGTTTGCCAAAATCAGGTCTGAAGTCACTGCACGCCACTTACTGTCGCAACCATCACAGTGTCTGTCTTCATTGATGAGACATTAAAATAGCATTATTTGAGACTAGGTCTAATCCCTTGCCAATACAGCTCTCAATCCCATGTAAGTAGAATTTTCAACAAAGCAATAAAATAATCAAAGGAAAGACACACACATGGAGGACTCCTGTGAATGTTGGGATTACTTCAAAACAATATCAAATTTTAGGAGGGACAGAGAAAAATGTTAAGCCAAGATTAGGGATGCCCCTACAAATTAGGTACAATTCAAAGATATGCTTGCCAAGTTGTTGAACTAAAATTTCACCAGACACTTGCATACAGTTCATATGATTAAAACACATTTAAGAATGCTTTGTGACTCTCTTTGTTGGAACTGGATATCACAACACTGCATCCATTTGTCATATTGCTCTGCACAGTTCAACAGTGCAGCTTTTACAATGAAAGGCTCTGCCTCTCTCCAGTCTCTGTTTTATCATATTGTCTTTTTGGTTAGTTGTTATTCCCCCCTGTCACTGTAAGTGTAACCCTTTACAATAAGACTCACTGCACTATCTCCCTACATCCACATCTCTCTACCAGTTAGGTATCACATCAGTTCTCATACCCACTGTATCACCGGGTATTTTGCAGTTGTGTAAACCTTTATAGTAAGAAGTTCTGCACACGCCCTTCCACAAATCCATCTTCTATTCCATCTATGGCAGCTAAGCTCTCTCTCTCTCTCTCTCTCTCTCTCTTATTTTATATATTTACCAGTGGTTGACTGGATTAGTCTTATTAGGGCAGTGTCTGCTTTTAAGGGAAGACCAAAGGTGGTATTCTTTCTGACAAGGGAAATTTTAGCCATGGCACCAGGAAGATCCCCTACTCATTACAATAAATGACATGGGATCTTTTGCATCCACCTGAGCTACCATCAACTCAGGCAGACTTGATATCTTCTGGGCACTGACACTCCTCATAGCATTGTGTCCAATGTAGTAATTCAACCTTTGAAAAAATAGGTTCCTCCACGGATTAAAAAAAAACAAACAATGAATGCACATTCCAAAACAACCAGTAAGCTCATTAATTCTCTGGGTTTAGATTTAGAAAAAAAACACAAAAGCAAGCATCTTGGCTGGGGGGAGGGCTGCACCCCCCCACACACATAACCTTGCAACTCTGTCATGAGGCTAATAGAATGCTCCTAACCTTATGTTCAGCCATCTCAAACTTAATACTAAACCAGTGTTTGAAGTTAGTGCACTCGACATTCTTCCAGTGTAATCCCACACAATAAGAATACAATTCATGTAACTTCTTGCTCCATCCCGCCTTGTATGTCTTGCCTACCTTATTTGTTAGACTGGCATTAAGTAAATATTTGTGTACAGTGTCGCAGTGCAAAGGTTCTCATTACTAGCTTGTAACAGGTTTCCTTTTTTCCTGCTAGGTAGCACAGTTTTGACTTATAGCTATTATATCTGTAGAACATTGTGGCCTTTGTTATACCAGACTCTGCAGTATTTATCTCCTCTAAAATCAGAGAAAATTTGTCTTTACAGTAATTGTTCTACTGCCTGAATGTCTACATATTTACATCAAAGCTGATGGTTTTGTATTTTTCTCTCTGTCCGCTTCAAGCAGTTTTGCTCACATTCCTTACTTGTCTGGTAACATTAGGTAGGATTAAAAAAAAAATCCCAAACACAGAATCTCTCTTCTCTGTTTATCTCTTTTCTAGCAGTCATTGAATAGCACACCTTTATTGTGCCTTCCATGCATGACAGCACAAGTCAACACATTAAAATTAAACACCCACTGAGAGGTGCAAGACTGTCCATTCATTGCAGTGCATTTTTGCCAAAGTGAAAACACAGGGATGTTTCAGACACCATCACCAGACAGTGGTATAGCTTCTAGCTTGGGGGTGCCAGTACAACAGTAGCTACCATAATCAGTTATAGCAGTGCTGCTCAAGTTCCCAGAGAAACATACTAGTCAAAAAACTATGATGTTTGTCATAGTCAACTTAGATGGCATGTAATAAGTGCCCGTAAGAAAGAAGAAAACACTTGTTTCTAGCTGGTGACCATGTTTCGTTATTTCCAGTCCTTGTGAAAGTATTCTCCACCCTCACCCACTGTATTTTACTAGCACAGTAGACAGTAAGACTACTTTGTTCTCGTGTGTCTCCTTCTTAATTCAGAGAACAAAGAAGTCCAGCAGTATACATTGCTGATATTTAGAATTTACATACTTCTGTGGCATTGTCTTTTTGTCTTCTCACAAAAATACCCACTTTTTTAATGAAGAGATTTGAACCTTGTTAGGGGCCTCTAAATAAAAATTAATTTTATAAATCATTTTTAGGTGTGATTCTCGATAACAGATTTACATTTAAGGACTAATTGCCAGGTTTAGTCAAGATCCAATATTATCATCTTAAGGATGTTACATCTGTCTGAAATTTGCTTCTGTCTTTGGACTTGTTAATAGTGAGTCGTGCTCTAGTATTGATTCATTTGGACTGTTGCAGCCCCTTCTGTCTTTGGACTTGTTAATAGTGAGTCGTGCTCTAGTATTGATTCATTTGGACTGTTGCAGCTCCTTCTGTCTTTGGACTTGTTAATAGTGAGTCGTGCTCTAGTATTGATTCATTTGGACTGTTGCAGCTCCTTCTGTCTTTGGACTTGTTAATAGTGAGTCGTGCTCTAGTATTGATTCATTTGGACTGTTGCAGCTCCTTCTGTCTTTAGCTTACACATGCTGATCCTGGCTTTTGTAGGTACAGAACTCAGCTCTTAGGCTCTTGGGTGAAATATCTAGTACTTACCACATAACACCTGTGCTGTGGGCATACCTCTCAAACTCTTAATGCTAGAAAGCTGGACAAAGCCAAAAATAATGGGGTGATAAAAGCCCAGAATCAAGTGCAGATTTTAAATATTGCTCTTATAAACTTAGAAAGTTGACAGAGTACAGGTTTTGCATTAGTATGCATTTTCAGAAATATATGAATTCTGACACTGCAGTGACCGCCATTATATAGTGACTCCCTTTCTCAATGATTTTCCAGAAAAATCACATATTTTATGAGGAACACACCAAAGATGATGCAATAATCTAGACATCCTGTGAAAATCTGCACAGTTGAGAGGTATGGCTGTGGGTTCTGCACTGTCTGCCTGTCATGCCAGGTCAGTTTTTAAGACTTTAACCCCTTCCATCAAGCCTGTACAGTCTGAATTCTGCCTACCTGAAAGATGTGCTGGTGCATTATTTCCCATTGAAGCCTATTATGTCATCAGGTGAGTGGACTAATACATGTCCAAAGCACTCACAAGGAGGCAGCTGTCAGCATGTCATGTACTTATTTATCTGCTGTTCACTGGACCAGGAGAACTCTCAAGTACCATCTTTATACAACAGTCTGATTAAATCCATGCAGAAGCTTTATTTTACATGTAATAATTTATGTTAATTAATAAGTTTCCATTGTTAGTATTAAAATTACTTAAATCTGTAATTATACATATATAGTTATTTATTGTAAGATGCTTAGAGATAAGATATTTTAATACTTCAGTAAATAAATCATGGGTTTGAGCTGTCATCTTTTTTAGGCTGTCATTGTTTTTTGCTTGGTCTTCCAAATGTTAGACACCATGCAGTAATCAGTTCTGTGTTTTAACTGTTCAGCAGGTGTTTGCTCAAAATGTAATTACATGGCTACTGCTCCCACACTTATCTGGGGGACTAGAATGTGTTAAATGGTCTGTACATTTCCCCATGTTCTGTATTTAGTGTCAGCAGATATACATAGGGCACACCCCATTATATTATTAAGTCCATTTGCCACTTAACTAGTACTTTGTCCCCAACCAGTGTCTGCTGCCCTGCAGTAAACCATCTCAATGATCTGTTTTCCAAGTGTTGAAATATGCATCATTTACTTTGTGCACATCCAGCTTCAGTACATCCGCTGTAGGTTCCTGTTTAAAAACAGCAATAATAGCATATTGTTTTGGTTGTTACCTGCATGACATTATCTTTAGCAAAAAAATCATCTTATTTTGAAGGAGTTTGCTGGTGAGAATCATAGCTTTCATTTTCTTCATCTCCTTGAAGGTATGTTCATTCTTTTTCACTCAATTCCATTCATATCCTTCATATAATGGTATAGCGGATACAGCACCGTCTGCATGTTAAACAGAGGAAGGTGGTATTGATTTACCGGTCATAAATAAGATCTCAAGCTGGCACATTATGGAGTCTTGATGTTTAGTAAAGAAGTCATTTTATGTTTTTAATGAGGGTGCCAGTGCATCACAGGAGGTTACTAGGCTAAAGGCCCTGAGGCCCTTACAAGCCTAGCCAAGAGTTTATCCCCCAAAAAAGAAACCTCAGTCAGCACCTGTCACCCCTGTCAATGAGGGACACAGGTGGAACCCCTGGAATAAATTTGTGGTTTCCCATACACTCATCAAGGTTGTGCTTGAAGAGGGTCAGCGAGCCACTTTACTTGATGTGTATGGGAAGTCTATTCTAGAGACAGAGTTAGCCTCTGGGAGACAAACCTGTCTCTCCAGCAGGTTTTGTTGATGTCACATATTAGATTTAGGCCTTTTGAGTGGGTAATGCATAAGGAGTTAGACTTACAGATATGGAGCATCTCTAGTAGGTCAGGGTTAGAAACTGCCTTGTAGGCGAGACACAGATCACATTTGAGCAATCTGTATGATACCGAATAGAGTGATAGTGATTTGAGCCTGTCCGTATAGGACAGGTGTTGGAGGCTATGGATTCTCTTTGTGAGGTGTTTGTCATGAAACTTACTTAGTCCATTTCCATTGATCACGAGCCCCACACTAAGATTTTCTGTTTTTCTTGTCTCTATTATGACCAAACTGTACTATTTTAAACACATATAGCCTGCCTAAGAGTCTTTGTAGATTATCTAGGCACTTTTTATTATTTTTCCATGGCCCAACAGCTATCATTTCCTCTCTGAAATTCCATCTACTTCCTGTTCTATTGCTTGTTGCCATATAACAGGTTCAGATGCCACTCGGAAAATATGTTGATTATATAAAAATGGCCCCTTGTGAATGGTAATTGTTTGGGATCTTTTGGCCGATTTTTCTTTTTTCATTTTCAGATCAGCTTGCTCCAAACCAGTTTCTATGAATCTCCTTAGTTCCTTTACGAATGTGAAAATATCAGTGATTGAAAGGTAATACTGCGTAACGTTTAAACTCCAACCCCACCCCCAAGTTTAATTAATTTAATTTCAGAGTTATTTGCCCTCTATAATATCATTTAAATGTTTAATATCAGAAACCCTTACAACCTTTTTAATTTCTTCATTTGCAAACGTTCATGCTACAGATCATGAAGATCTTATCATCGTTTTTCTGTTCAAACCTTTCATTGTTTCTGAATGGAATCTGTCACAACTTAGGTGAGAGAGGGATTACAATCCTTTTGAAGTTTTCCTTATTTGTTGCCACATGCAATATCAGATCCCAAGAGCATGTCGTGCTAAGGGCAATAAACTCCTATAAAGCATGCATAACAGCTGAAATGAAACTGTTTTGCAAAGTGCTAGTTGTTGGAGAAATCTTTATATGAACAGCAGCTGTCAGTTTCATTTCAGCACTACTTAAATGGGTAAGTAGTCTACTTTTTAGCCACAGAAAATATTGCTATTATCCATGTAACAGCAGATACTTTGTGTCTGACTAATCAGGGATATTAAACGTTGTCTGAAACTGCTTTAGGTCTATAGCATGCCAACTGTCCATCTCATGTAACTAAGCAGAGCTGCTATACATGGTACTTAATTAAGACAATATAGGGAATGATGGTGCATACTCCTTTTTTTAGAAATAAACTTTGAATTCCTACCAGAAATGTGTAAATTAGCTACTTTATATGAACTAGGATTTAAATGCAATGTAAAAGGCATTTTATCAGCCTCACTAAGCACAAAAAGGGTAATTCAGTAAAACAGAAACATTGATACTGTTTCCAAGGCAGTGTAAGATGTTAATGTTCACATAACTGTCATAGGTGAAGGAAGAAACAAACCTGATTTATTGCATCAAAGCTGTATCACATTGTGGGGAAACAGAGTTTATTGTGGGAACAAGACAGAGTGAAAAATATAATTTCAACAGTATGACAGTCTCCATCAGATGATTTTTGTTATGTAACACATTACAAATTAGAGTGAAACTGAAACAATAGTACTGCACAGAAAATCGAGTTATGATGGGAAACACATGCTTTCAATGCCTGGGTGCCTTCACTGGAGATATGAGTTGCTGTATAGAAATAATGCTTATATCCTGTGCCTGTTACAGTGGCAGCATTATTTATACCCTATGTATGCAAATATATTTTATAGCAAATAATGTTAACTTTTGTAAAGTCTGGTATACAAGTAATAATACAAATAGACACATAATGTCAACAGCACTTTGTTCATACGTTTATGAACTGTGATATGAAACCATGCATGGTGCTTGGTTATTAAGATAGTCACAGAATTCTAAAAATTCTAACATTTGCAAAATTAAATATAAGGCAAGTAGAACATCTCTACAGCCTTGGTGGGAAACTGGTACTGAGTTAATGAGCAAGAGGAACATATTGTGCTGTGCTTCATGACATCATGGAAGTTTTGTTTGTGTATTTATCAGCTGCTGTAGGGGAAAATTAAAATAAATAGAGTTACTGTATCGCTTTGGGTAGTCAGCAACTGGACATAGAAGTAAAAGTGGTTACAAATCTAAACATGATGATGAATAGCAGGTTTGAAACATTGAGCCAAGGGAAATTATGAGTATGAATGGCATGAAAGGTAGCAGGTGCTCTGCAAGGCTTGTCGTCAGAGTGAAAATGTACTGCAAATTCAAGCCATTGTCCATCTTGAAGTAGGAATGAATGTAGGCAAAAATCAAGTCACTTTATAAGAAGAGTTGAACGAGGGGGCTGGGTTGCTGCATGAGTGACATATGGTGCTGCTAGACATTCAGAGGGAGAGAGGAAGTGCCTGTGGTGTAAAATTATGTAAGGAAGAAGTATTTAAGAACAATAGAAGGTTTCAGAAGGTGTAGATGAGGAGTCAGTGGAGGAGTGTAGGATAGCACTTTAAGGTACCCTGCAGAATACAGAGGTAGTCATAGTAATAGCCATGTGAAGAATATGACCAAGGGCCTGTAGAGGGGGCACAACACACACAGTTTGCAGGCTTCTGTCACACAAGGCTGACCCTTTCTTCCTGGTATGGGCAAGGAAGTAAAAGGACCTTTCAAGTGGCAGTGCCCGTGACAAGGTAGTCCATGGCTACTCTCCAGTTATTCAGATAGAGAGTGAGCAATTACTTTTGTGAGGACATGTGGCCCAATGGTGTGAAGGCCAGCTTATCTGTCAGCCTGTCTATCTTACCCTATGGCATTAAATGTGGACTTGAGGAAGAAGAAATAGGTATTCCAGACAAGGGAAGAAGTTGTGCAGTGGTAGACTGAGATATCTAATGAGAGGATATTAAGAATTTCTCTACAGAGGAGTATAAAGAATGAGAGGTTTGAATCAAAATGAAGCACAGTAACCAAGATTTCCTCTCCAAACAAGTCAGTTAGTATCAAAAGATGAAAGGAAAGAAGAGTGAATCCAGGAGCAGATAGTGGATATATGGATAAAACAAATTTAAGAGCAATGTTGAGTAAGTTAGGAGAAGAATGAGGTGTGGGAGCCAGTAGATCCTTGAACTGGTCAAGTGGATGGGGTGGATAATAGAGAGTGAAAACATGTCAGTCCACATTATGCTGCAGGATCTCATGTAGATAGAGCTTGCTGCAAGACTGGGAGAGCATTATAGATCTGTGTCAGTAAATAGAGATAAAATGAATATGTTACCTTGCCTAGCATACAACAACTGGCCAGCTTCACAAAGCTCTGGCTGCCTCCTACACTTACTCTCTGATTGTTGATTGGCTAGCCATTTGGAGGGAAATGAGCAATCAGAGTGTAGATCATTTCAGTACTTTCTTGCTGTCTTGAGAAGAAACAGCTCAGAGGCTTCAAAGGAGCACCAGTCAGCTTCAAGCTTAATTTCTGTCAGATATGTCCTTGTAGGGGAGCACTAACACACATATATTAGTGCCCTTTTACAAAGATATTCATATGTCTTATTTGCTGACTAAAGTAGTATTTCCTTTTTAAGAAAGCCAGTATTTTTTCAATATCAGAAGTTTCCTGTCTAAGACCACTATTTTTCGAGCAAGACTTATTTTTAAGTATTGGGTGCTACGTTTGTGGTAAAAGTGTACTGCTTGTGAGCACTTATATTTGTGTGGCTAAGTTTTAAGGATTTGGATATATGTTACAAGGCAAGAAACTTATTTTTATTGGAATGCTTGTGTACCCTTTGTGGCAACTTACCTTAATTCTTTCTGTCAGGACACCTCAGAAAAGGAGATTTGAGTGCCTACAGGGACTTTTCTGTACTGATTGTGATTTTCTTTTGAAAGGGACTATGCACAAAAATGCAAGAATGTGTGCTGCTTGTGAATAGTCATTTAACAACTTGTGTTTTGACTGACTTGTTCAAGTAGTGCTTACTGGCAATCAGAAATCATCCATGGCTACAGAATGAATACTTACTCCAGTCCTGCTGGCTCTTCTCCTGATAGAAACAACACAGTAAGGAGCCCCGAGACAATGCCTCAGCTGTTCACAGGTGACTCAGTTGTGGCTGACTGTTGTAGACTCAATGAGTACTCTGGGTTCCTCTGGTGTAGCCCTTTCAGCCACCATGTACCTGGAGTCAGCCCCATCATCTGCACCTATTCCAGTATCCAGTGGGAGATCCATCTTCTTTGGGTTAGAGAGATACTTCAGAAGCTTCTTATCATAGCAGCTGTGGAAAGAAACTTCTTGGTAGGGATGTATTGTCATGCCCTAGCCTGTCTTCTTCCACAGAGGCCCTTTCAAAAGGAAAAAACAAAAGGCTAGACATTAGTCATCTGAAGACATGGTGTCTGTTTGTAAAGATGATTTCCTTACCTTAGCTGGAAGGTCATTGCAGGCTGCTAATTCTGGAACTCAAAAATCCTTACTAGAGTGCAATCTCAATAATGAAATTCCTGAGGAATGTTTGTCAGAGGATTCTATCTGATGTTGATAGATGCAAGGCTTCTTCTTCTTCTTCTGGCGATTCCCAAGCCCAAAACTGTGATTTTGAGGAAAATTGATCCTCTCCACCTCCCTTGGAGGAATTTTCCTTTTCAGAAACTATTTCCAAGATGAATGGGGTATTCTTTTAATAGATTAATAGATTAGTACTAAGCTAACTGCCCTTGCGAGCCATTTTAAGCCTAGCCAATTATCCCTTGTGAGACTCAAACCCTGCACCTTGTGTTTGTAAGGCAAATACCTAAGCATTAGGCCACCATCCCACCATATGGAACAAGTATATAATCCCCCTGATCGGAGGAGATATTATATGTTGCAAGTGGATATGTCATATGCTAAACCCATCTCTCCTATTTTGTCAGCGTTGGAGGATGTGTTTAATGGTGACTGTAGTAACCCTGATTGTCTTCCTTCAGTCTCCAAAAAGGCAGATAGACTTTATAAATTACCTCAAGCTACCAAATTCTTGTTTTCTCATCTCAAATCAGACCTGGCTGCCATTTTAATGTCTTCACTAGCTAGAAATAGACTTTTAGTCAATACTAATCTGTCTCCTGTGGAAAAAGAAGATAAGATATTGGATAGATTTGTTAAGAGATTTTTCTCTTCTTCCATTTTAGCCTGCAGAATTCTTAACTACCAAGCACATATGTGGAAGTTTATTCTGGGTTGTGCAGAGTGTTTGAGGGAATACTCTGTCACAGTTCCTTCAGATGGTAACTCCTGTCTGAATCCCATCATATCTAATCTATCCCAAGTATCTAAACATGCTTTAGAAAGTATATGATTGTGCAGATAATGTGGCTAGGACCATTGCTACTGCTACAGTTCTGAGGAGGAATATATATTGTCCTTCTGCTACTCAGATCTTCAAACAATTTAATGAAAGAGGGAAATTAATTCAGGGAGTTTGTAAGATTTTTTTTCAAGTCCCTCGATTACAAATCTCCCAAATCATCTCTCCCCTTTAAAAGGCAAAACAAGCAGTCCCTGCCATCTCCTGACAGACAGGGAAATAAAAAGAGAATGCAGGAAGGGAACAGGAAAAACAGAGATCCTTTCAATAAAAGGACAGTCTAATCTTTTTGAATGACAGTGCTGACATTCTGCCCATTCCGTCCTCCTCTTCTTCCCAAACCTCTCTAAATTTGTCTCTCAATATTTTGCTTTGGCGATGGATTGTATCAGGCTATTGGGTATTAAGAATGGTTCAGGAGGGTTATAACTGGTACTGGATACACATACACAGGAGTTTCAGAGAAATTCCTCCTCACCTTCAGAACCAAACAAAGTTTTTTTTCCTCAGGTTCTTCCACACTTGCTGGCTCTAGGAGATAGAACCAGTGCCTTTAGATCAGATGGGAAAGGCTTCTACTCCTGAATATTTTGGTTCTAAAGAAAGAGCTTTCATGGGAACCAGATCTAGCTCTTTCCTTTCGCAACCACTTTGTCCAAGTACCAAAATTCCAAATGCTGACCTTTTAGATTTTATCACCTGTCATTCTTTTTTTTTTCAAATAACTTTTTATTTATTTCATAAGAATAACAAGAAAGAAAATAGAAAACCAATATTATAACATGGATACATGAATGAGCGAATAAACTGAACTCATATTAAACATGTAAAACAAACAAAACCTGAAAAACATACTAAGTATATACAGTATGTACAAATTAACTAGCAAGTGTGCTACCATAAAGAGAGATAAATTTGGATGAGAGAGACATGGTTCTCAGAGATAACAGTATAAATAAATGTTCATCATGAAGTGTAAGATAAATCTCAGTTCTAAATAAAGGTGTTAGGGTTGTTATTCACTAAGGATAAGGTCAAGAACCCTTTTCCAAACTTTTCTTAAGAGGGCAACCTTCCTGAGACCTTTTGTAATAAATTTCTGTGCTGAGATGTATGCAAGAGCCATTTCCTTAAAGTTATTCCAACAGAGTTTGGTACGATCTATCCAGTTTTTGGTACTATATAATTTCATAAGAGAGCATAGAATAACAAGTACATGCATATCACGTTTAGAAAGACTTACAGTAGGTATATGAAGAATCGCTACTTCCCAGGAGAGGGTTGATTTATGGTATCCCATTTTCTCGAGATGGACTTTCAGTGAGGACCAAAGCTTATGTGAGTAATTGCAGAACCATAGAACATGTAGAAGATCGGCACTTGGGAAGGAACAACACGGACAAGAGGGAGAGTTCTTAGAGTCAAACTTGTTTAAGACAGAGGGAGTATAGTATGAGTTGTTGTTGATCATTAATTGTGTGTAAATACGTTTTTTAATTGTGGATAGATCTAAGGTTTTTTTTTATGCCAGAAAGCTTTTGTTTCTCCGAAAGATGTGAATTATGATTGTCCCAATAATCAGAGAAAAGGCAGTCTGAGTCATGTATTATGGAGATCAGCAGATTGTATGATTTAGAAAACATTTTCTCTAAATTCGAAAGAGTTTGGATGACTACCTCCAGCTTGGTTATATCTTGACTATTGACTATGAGGTGGGCGAATTTTGATGCGACTAGTTCTCATAATTGACGGAGAATAGTTGCGTACTTATTATTAACCTTAAGGATTATGTGAAGATTGGTAAGTGATTCATTTCTGTGTTTAAGAATATCCCAAACTACAACATTTTTAATAAGAGGAAAGTTAGAAAGATTAATTAACAGATTATTCATTTTAATATTGGGATTTAAGTGGAGAGGTTGGAGTAGAGGAAGAACACTATCAAGTTTAATATGTTTTAATAGAATTTGAAAAGTTCTGATTTTATGTTTTAGATTGGTGGATAACTTAGAATTGTTGATAGCATCCAGGGAAAGAAAAGGGAGAGTGACAGGGTTAATTTTGTTGGCTTGAACATGTTGATACCATAGCTTGATCCAGGTAGGGTAAGAGTTATACTCTCCATGATTGAGTTTTGAGATAGACAGAATTCTATTAGCACAAATAATTGTATAGTACAATTGAAAGTTCGGTAGACCGAGGCCGCCCTTACTCTTAGGGAAGATTAATTTAGAGTACGAAATTCTGACTGATTTAGGAAACCAGATAAATTTGGCTAATTCTTTATTAATCTTTGATAAGAAAGACTTAGATATTATCTGATCTGAGGCACTAAATTGATAAAGGAGTCTGGGAAGTATGTTCATCTTAACTATCGCAGATTTGGATAAGAGAGATAAGTTCATTAGTTCCCATCTACGAAGGTCCTGTAATATTTTCGACCAAGTTCTGAGCAAATTATTTTGGAGCATAGACAATTGGTTATGTTCAAAGTGAATGCCAAGATATTTAATGTCAAAGGTTATCTGAAAGGGAGAATCAGGAAAATAATTAGCTTTGTGACTCACAGGGTTGATAGGAAAGATGTGTGATTTCTTATGGTTAATTTGATAATCTGAGGCCTTTGAAAACTTGTTAATAGAATTAATTATTTTACTAAGGTCAGTGTTAGGAAGTTGGAAATATAAGTTAAGGTCATCTGCAAAGGCAGAAAATAATATTCTTGTGTTTAGGACTTTGGGAATCACATGAAATGTATTCTGGGAAATATATAGAAATAATGGTTCCATAAATATGTTGAAAAGAAAAGGGGATAAAGGACAGCCTTGTCTTGTACCATTTGTAATCTTTATTGATTTGGATAGGTTTGTTGATATATAGATATGTGTATGTATTTTTATATAAAGATTTATCATATCAGAAAAGGCGATAGGTATACTAAAATGAACCATGGTTTGGAATAGAAAATCCCAGTTTACCCTGTCAAAGGCTTTTGAAGCGTCTAAAGTTAGTGCATAGATCGGATTTTTCTCTTTTTTGGTGAAGTGGATTAGGGAGTCCAATGTTAAAGTATTGTCCCATGTGTGTCTATGGATCATAAAGCCGGCCTGTTCCAAAGAGATTAAAGAGGGCATAACTCTTTTCAATCTGTTCACCAGGAGAGACGCTAGGATCTTAATATCAATGTTTATTAGTGAAATAGGCTGATAGTTATGGGGGTCAGCTTTATCTTTCTTATTTTTCAAAATTAGAATAGTTTTCGAGGTGTTCCAGTGTAAATCAGATATCCATTTTTTATTATATAGTTAAATACCTTCAAAAGGATGGGGGATGTTATCAGATTAAAGGTTTTAAAAAATTCAGCTGTAAAGCCATCCGGGCCAGGGGATTTGCCTACCTTGAGACTGGCAGTAACATTTTGGATTTCCTGGAGACTCAAGGGAGCAGAAAGCATAGAGCATTGAGATTCATTCAGGGAGGGAAATTTAATAGAATTCAGAAAGCTATCCATATACCAGTTAATAGAGGGGTCTACTTTCCTGCAATAAACATCTGAGTATATGGATGAGAAAAGTTGTATTATTTCAGAGTCCGACTGATATATTTTATTTTGGAAATGTAATAAGGAGATTCTGGGGGAGCCCTGATTGTTTTTTATTATTCCTGCCAAAGTTTTAGAGGGGATTTGCACCCATTCTGAATAAGTTGCAATACATTTTTGTTCAGATAGGGAAAGGTTTTGTTGATGAAGTTCTAGTAGTTCTTTTTGAGAATTGCTAATTTCTTTGTGCAAGTTAGGGTCTGGATTTAGCCTTTGTTGTTTTTCTAAATCAGAAATCCTCGAGATTAGCTTAGATTCTTTATTTTTGTAGAGTTTTTTATAATAGGAGGCTTTGTTGATTAAAAGACCTCTTAAACTGGCCTTACAGGCGGCCCGTTGGATATCAAATGGGATATGTGACCTTTCAAGGTTAAAGCTAAAGTCTGATAGTATTTCTGTAATTTCTTGAATTATGGCCTTATTGGAAAGAAGGTTGCTGTTCAAAGTCCAGTTATTATATCGGGGAAGAGAAGTTGATCCTGGATCATGTCTAATCTTGAGAGAGATTCTTGAATGACCAGAGAAGAATCTAGGTTCTAATGAGAAGTTTATCTTGAAATTAGAGAGGGAATCGGATACTAGAAAAAAATCTAACCGTGACCATGTATTATAACATTTCGAATAATATGTGTAAATTTCGTCTTTAGATAGATGTCCACCGAATGAAATGGGGTCAATAAGGTTAAAGTCATTTATTAAATCCTCTAGTGCTAGAGATGCTTAAAAATTGTATGAGGGAGATTTGCTGGTGCGATCTATACTGGGGTCTATAACAGCATTCCAATCTCCCCCTAAAATAATATGGTGGTCCTGAAAAGCAGAAAGAATGTTATAGATCTCTAGGATGAAGACTTGTTGTTGAGTACATGGGCCGTAGAGATTGAAAAAGAGGATTGGTTTATTGAGGTTAGGAAATTGAGAGGTGAAATAACACCATCTACCATTTTTGTCAGACTTCTCCTCCAGGATAACCCCATGAAAATAATTTTTGATTATAGTGGCCACCCCTTTAGAGTTGGAAATATCACCTGCAGAGATGATGGATTTTATCCACTTGTTTTTCCTCTTTAGCCCAGTCCTCTTTGTACATGTGTGTTTCTTGTAAGAAACATATGTTAGCTTGAGATTTAAACAATAAGTGAAAGAGAAGAGATTTTTTGGATTTGTTTTGTAATCCTCTAAGATTCCATGAGTCAACAGACCATGCCATAATCACTAATTAAAAGGAAACTATAAATTTGGGGTTTAGTATAACCTTACCCTTGAAGAGGGTATTTACACATAGGAAGGAAAAGGATAGTCAGTGAGGTTAGGTATTTAGAAGAAGTGAGAGACCATATCAAAACATCATGTAGGGTGATGAGACTGATAGTAATAATAATAAAAATAATAATAGAAATGGTAGCACAGTATTCCTTCAAATCTACCCCGGTGCCTAACCACCCCACCCCTGTGAGTGAAGGAATACAAGCAAAATAACAAAAGTTCCAATAAACCTTGATTAACAATGAAAACACACAGTAGAAAATTGTCATGTATAAAGTCCTAAAAAGGACTAAAATTACAATAAGTAACACTATACATATATACAAAGCAATCCACATCCAAAGATAGGTCATACTAGGACCCTAATATCAAGCATCCATGAGCTCCACTAGAGACCGAGGAATGATAAAGAAAGAGTAGCCAGAAGTAGCCGTATAATGACATAAAGACAAGGGTAGTGGTTGATACTTGGAGAGAGTTAGTAGGCGGATAGATTGGGAAGCAGATGGGAAAAACACTAGTAAAAAGACAAAGAAAAGTAAGAATAAAACTAAAAAAATAAAAATCGCCGCTTGTTATTTATCTATGTAAGCAGCCGAATTAACAATAGAAAAGGCCACACATAGAAAGCTTATATCACAGTACTAAAGGTAAAGGACAAAGGAGAATGATGATAAAGATAAATATAGGATACAGACAAAGGATGGAAGACATAGGCTTTGAGCTCATATAGGATGTAAACTTATGTGTACATATATGATTATAAAACTAGTACTACATAACATAACTCATTGATTATTCCTACTACAATTATCTATCTAGGCAGTAAATAATGAGCTGCCAGTAACTGCAAATATGACTAGGTAACATAGGAGAAAACCTAGGACTGAGCAAATGCAGTATCTGTTGAAGCAGCGGAGGTAAATAAAATGTGAATTATTCTTAGTTAGGCTATGAACTACATATCTGCAACTTACTAACACACATGCAAAATCTAACATAAATAACTCACAAAGGACCCCGAACATCAGCATAAGTAAATATGATGCTGGTTGTACGAGGTCAATTAGTAAGGCAATGTTTTCCATAAGTAAGAACTATACAACATTTTAATGAAATTATTGATTTTAACACCTCAAGTTCTGCCTATATGTCAGGCTTCTTATTTTAACCATGTCTTATCTGCACTAGATCGCTGAAGAACGGGACATACTAACCAGCTGCATCAGATGCAACAATAAGCAAACAACAACAAGGGTTTGACAAATATAGTATTGGCATCCTTTTAAATTATTGTTTGGAACTGACAAGAAGCATAGCAAGCATGTGTACAGCATTGATCGAGGCAAATGTCGACAAACTTAAACAACCCTTTAAGTTATCAAAGAAGCCAGGCACATAATGCAGAAAGGATAGTTAGCAATCACGCAATATTAATTAGCGTATTGTTTATATGACTAATCTGAGGAGTCATCGATGGCTTACTGCTTTGTAAGCGGAGCCAGTTCAGTCATAACGCTGGAAGTTGGCGTGTCGAAGAGACAGTTAGTAGTTTTGGCATCATAGGAGCAGCATACCGCATGGGAACCACAGGAAGTCACCCAGCATGAAGATCCCCCAAATCACTAAGGCTGGATACAACAAGGTTCCCAGTTGAACCAAAGAACCAATGTTGCACAGATAGATCCCGAAGGGATATGGGACCAACAACCCTGTGCATTTCTGTAGATGCCCAGCTACCTTGTAAAATGAAGCCAGGACTAGAGCAGATATATCCGGTGCGTGAAGAATTATGTTCAAGACTCCAGCAATTATAGTGAAAGTATTAAAGAAATATTCCAGAGTACAGGCACATTACAGAACAGGGGAGTTGTTGAAGGCTTTAAGGAAAGCCTCTTTAGCTTCTTTTGGGGTGTTGACCGTGTATTTATTTTCATTATAAGAGAAGATCAAGGCGTTCGGGTATCGCATCTGGAACTTGATATTTTTCTTAATCAGGTCTGCACAAAATGGAGCCAAACTTTGCCTGTTTAATTTAATTGGGAGAGGCAAGTCCTGAGAGAAAGTGAGTTTGTGTTTGTTCCAGATAAAATATTTTTGTTTTTTTGCAGCCATTTAAATGTTTTGAGTGTCCTGGAAGTTAAGTAGCTTAGTGTAGATTTGATGTGGGGTAGAAGAGTCTTGACGTTTATGCATGGCCCTGTGTGCTCTCTCTACAACTAAGCCAGTAGAACAACTTTCTGAGCCTAGTAAAGCTTCGAAGATTTGCCTGGTGGTTGACAATAAATTGTGGCTATCATAGGTCTCTGGGAGACCTCTGATTAGTATGTTATTGGGGCAACTTCTAGCTTCCAGGACCGTTACTTAAGATTGTAGATCCAATATCATTGTAGCTTTAGCTCGTAGTTCTTCAGACAAGGATTGGATCAAGACTTCATTAGCCTGATTCTTGTGTTCAAAAGTGTCCACTCTTTCCACAATTTGGTTGATAGTTTTGCCAAAATTGGTTTGGTTAGTTGATCGGAGAATCCTTGTATGGCAAGATGTATAGGTTGAAGCGCTGATTTAAGCTCATCTAAGTGGAAGTTGGCTTCAGTTTTACTTTTAGCGCTTGATTTGTTGAGATCCACTGGTTGTTTAGTGATTTTTTTGTCTTTTGGAAACCAAATCTTTTTCTGGAGAGAAGATTGTGGAAAGTTTAGCTTTGGTAGATTGTGTCTCCATAGTGTCCGAGTTATCAGCCATGGTCTAGATACGATAGTTATTTGCATGCAGTAGTTAGTTCGAGGCGCCTTGGATGCATGTGGCTAAGATCACTGGAGCGAAAATGCGATATATTGACTGTTCTTTTGTCTGGATTTTTTAAATAGTCCTCCAATTCCGATGAATAAGGATAAAATAGTTGATTCCTTTACATAAGTTGTGAGAGTTGGTATTTAAAGCATGATAATTCAGCCGAGACTGTAGGTAAGGAAGGGAGCTCTATGGAGAGGGTGCAAACTAGATGACCGCCATCTTGGAATCATTCTTATCACCTGTCATTCTGGTTTTGAGTTTTATTGTGATATTAGATCTAAAGGATGCTTATTATCACATACCTATAGTCACAGGCTTGAAGAAATTTCTCCAATTTTGTGTGTTGGGTCACATTATTCATTTTCTGCATTATCCTTTGGATTATCTATTGATCCAAGGGTGTTTACAAAATAACTAGGTCCAGTGATAGGTAATTTCATTTCTTGCCAAGGAAAAGGTGGATTTTTACCTGGAGACTTTCATGAGCTTCTCCAATCTGTCTCACACTTTGGCAAGAGAATATCTTAGGATCTTAGGGTTCATTGCTTCCATGATTCTCATAATTTTTCTTGCTAGGTTACACATGAACAAAATTTAGTGCCTTTAAAAAAAATGATGGACTGATAATTTTCATCTACTGGAATTTTGGATTCCAATTTTAGGCTTTGTAAAAAAAGGATCTGCACTTATGGAAACAGAAAATGGCTCACAATCCAGGTCTCCCCTTTTTTTCTTCTGTCCACCATCAATCTATAACTACAGATGCTTCAGATTTTGTTTATTGAGCAGATTCTATGGAAAGGTGCTAGGTCTGTGGAACACTTTAGACAGACCAAAGCACATAAATATGAAATATATGTTGACTGTGACCCATGCCATACAATCTCTTCATCATCTGTGATCCCTATCTATAGTGATGTGGTACATAAACAAATGGGAGGAAGCACAAGGCCTTATCCACTTTGCAGGCTGGCTATGATAGCTA
The DNA here is from genome assembly GCF_019279795.1 of Protopterus annectens. Taxonomy (NCBI): domain Eukaryota; kingdom Metazoa; phylum Chordata; order Ceratodontiformes; family Protopteridae; genus Protopterus; species Protopterus annectens. The sequence goes on along the minus strand of NC_056739.1, from coordinate 1,610,923,558 downwards.
GGAAGGTAGCTTTACAACACTCCTTAACCTTCCAAGCAACTTACATTCCATCAGACCAAAATGTAGAAGCAGAGAAGCTTTGCAGACCTGGACATACTCTCTACTGAAATTTATTGATTTTATTTATTTATTGTCATTTGTTTACCGGGTTGGGCCAACTGAGTCAAAGGCCCATTTTCAGTGGAGACCCAAGGAGAAAAGTTCCAATTACAAATTACAAAAGTAATTCAGTCATAAACAAAAGAAATTACATCTCAAGGAGAGTTAATACAACAAAGACAATAACACAATTAAAGTTGTTATGTACAGGTTTTTGTAAAAAAAGAATGAAATGAAATAACGTACATTATCAACAAGATAGAGAGGCAGTTAGGGGAAGAAAAATAGGAGTTATTTACACTTAGAGGGAGCTGTGGAAATTTTCCCACTGAAGAGAGAGGGGTAATGAGAGAAGAAGGGGAAAAGATGGTAAGCAAAAGGAATACGTTTCTATAAATTCAGGTTGGAGCTAGACAGGGACAGGACCAGGAGTTCTATAGGTAGTGCTTGAGTGCTAGTCTGAATTGTGATTTATGAGGGATAGTTCTTCTATTGTAGGGCAGGGAATTCCAGGAGCAAGCAACTGAGTATTTATATAATGACTTGCAAGTGTTTTTAGATTATTTGTATATGTTGAGCTGATGTTTATCAGATGAACGGAGTTGCCATTGGGGGTTATATTGTAATACAATATTAGAGATAGCAGGGCAGGATGTAGGGTTGTAAAGAATTGAGTGGATTTTAGCCAGTTGTGGAAGAAGAAGTTGATTTGTGAATTCTGGCCATTGTAAAGATGTAAGGGCAAGGCAGTGATGGGATTTGTAGGAGAGGTTAGCAGCAAATTTAGCTATTTTATTGTAGGTTTGTTCTAGTTTTCTGAGAAGACAAGACTGAAAGTTAGTGAGGACTGGGGCTGCATATAGTAGACTGGGTAAGAGGAGAGATAAGGCTAGGGTTGGTTTGGAGGAGTTAGAGAGAAATTTGTGATTTCCGTATAGTAGGCAAAGTTTTTGGTGAGTTTTTTTAATGCATAAATAAATTGATATGAATGTCAAATTTTAGTTCATCGTTAATAGTAACATCAAGTAGCTTAGTATGTGGTTCAGGTTTGATGATGCTGTTGTTAAGGGAGGTAATGTTGAATGAGGATTTATGTTTAGTTTTTTTAGAAGGAATAAGAGTTTAGTTTTTTTGGGGTTTAATATTAATTGGTTGTCAGTGAGCCAGGTCTCTATGGATGCGAAAGTATCTTGGGTATGTGAAAGGAGTTCAGGGATGGTGTTGGCCATGGTTATGAGGGTGGAGTCATCAGCATATTGTAAAAGGGTTGAGAGATTAGTAGTGGAGTGTAAGTTATTAGTAAAAATGTTGAACAAGAGGAGACACAGGATTGAACCTTGGGGAACTCCAGTGCTGAGGGGCAGAAAAGGGAGAGGTGGAGGTTTGCCAGCGTACAGATTGAAGTCTGTTAGACAAATAACTAGAGAACCAGGATATGGAGAAGGGAGAGAGGTGAAGGTCTGAAAGTTTAGTTAACAGTTTAGAGTGGGAGAATGTATCAAAGACTTTGGAGAGATCAACAAATAGACAGGAGAGAAGTAGGTTATCATCACTGGCATCTAACTGTTTGAGTAAATGACAGAAGTGCGGTAGATGTGCAGTGGTGACGTCTAAAACCGTGTTGGGAGGGAGGGAGAAGATTATTTTCAAGCAAGTATTTGAGTCGCTGGAAGTAAATGCACTTTTCAAGTATCTTGGATAGTGGGGATTGTATAGCTATGGGCCGATAGTTTGAGGGGTCACTGGAGTTACCTCCCTTGTGGAGTGGGATTGTGTAAAAGGATTTTCATATGTTGGGGATGAGTGCCTTGGTAATGGAGTGATTTATAGGGATAGAAATAGGGTAAGCAATAGAGCTGGCAGCAATTTTAAGAACGTGGGGGGTGTCACCCGAGGGAGAGCAGGGTTTCAGTTTTTTTCAACTGGGATTTGATAAAGGAGATGGGAACAGGATGGAAGGAGAAAGTGTTAGATGAAGCAGGTCTGTGAGGTAGGAGCAGGGAAGAGGGGGTGGGACAGTGTTGAGTTAGTCCTAGAATTGTATCTATGAAATACTTATTTAATAGTGTAGCAGTTTCTGTGGCAGTATTGTGAGGGAAGGGGTTGGGAGTATGAGGGGTACTAAGGGGGAGAATCCTGTTGATAGTGGACCTAAAGTTTTTTAGCTTTTGAATGAAGGGGTGTTCTAGAAACTGATCCATTTGTGGGGAACACCTCAGATAGATCTGTTTGCCTTCTTTCAAAACAGACAACTAAACAAATTCTGCACCAGGACTCATTGCAGGCAGGCCTGGAAGATAGATACATTTACACTCTCATGTCTGGAATGCTCTTGTATTCATTTCAGCCCTCACTGATATCTAGGGTAATTCTTAAGATTCAGAAGGACTCCCCAGAAATCATGTTGGTGACTCCCTTTTGTCACAGACAACATTGGTTCTGGCTTCCAATGGAACTAGCCAAGGACAGTTACCAGAAGCTTCCTTACAGATTGGATCTACTTGCACAAGACAAGGACCATTTGATAAACCCAATCTTAAAGCAACTGCCTGAAACTGGAAATTCACCCCAGAGGTTCCACTTGTGTCCTTCTTGGACAGGGACAATAGGTGCTAATTTTATTGTCTACTTAAACCAGACACCCTTGGGAACACGGGTTCAACTTGGCTAGGTTTTAAAGGGCCTTGGAACCATTAGCCTAGTAACCTCTTATGATCCTAGGATCCTATGATTCAATTTTTGATACCTTTTAGACACCTCTTACATAAGGACATACACAGGTACTAATGGAAGCAAGAAAGCCTGCTACTGTGAAATCTTATATTGACAAGTCTAAAAGATTTTCTAGCTAGTGCATTTCCAATAATCAGGGACTCATCAAGGAATATATATCATTGGTTTTTAAAATTTTGTGTAAGTTACTTTTCTCTGGCCTTTCTTATTTCTCTGTCACAGTTTATCTAGCAGCCATTTCAGCATGTCTTCCCATAGATTCTCCCCATTCATCTCTGTTTTTGGTAAAACAGTTTTTGAAGGGAGGTTTGAATCTTAGGCCTCCTATAAAACAGGTAGTTCCTTCTTTGAATCTTAACTTTGTGTTGGAAAAGTTAACTATTTCTTCCTTTGAACTAGTTTTGTCACATGGAAGACTGTCCTCCTTATTCCTCTGACATCTGCAAGAAGAGTATCTGAGTTGCAAGTTCTCATGGTGGATGAGCCCTATCTGATCTTCCACAGAGATAAGGTCACATTAAGAACAAATCCCTCATTTATACCCAAAGTTGTTTCAGAGTTTACTTTTTATCAGTTCAGGTACTATCTTGACAGAATGAAGTCCATTAGAAAATCCCACCAGTTGTTTATTTCTTATGATGGGACAAACAAAGGGCAACCTCTGTCAAAACAGCAAATTTCAAGATGGTTATCCGCAGTTATTGCTTTTTGTTATTCCCACAATGGTGTGTATATTCCAGGCAGTATCAAGGCACATTATAGTAGAACCCTGGCTTCTATGATGGTGTACTGGAAAGGGGTGGACTCTAGAAGCTTCATGGTCCTCTGTATGTAGTTTTACAAAGCATTACAAACTGGATTTCTTTTTCAGGCCCAGGACTAGCTTTGCTATAACCTTTCTCGAAGGTCACCTGGACCCTTATCCTTCATCCTCCTAGGCTGGATAGGCTTTGGTAATCAACCTGTATAGACAAAGGCTACTGCAGTAGTGAGAATATTGATCTTAGTATGTGTAACTTGCAATTACCATAACTGTAGATATTCAAATTCCTCACTGCTGCAGTAGCGGGATCCATGCCCCTACTTCGATATATATAGTTAGTGGTTGGAATATAAAGTTATTGTTTACTACTTATATATTTTAAAGGATCAAGATAGATATGCTTTGTCTTTCTGTATGGGGAATAGAGTGCTGAAATTGTGTACACTCTGACTGCTGATTTTCTTTCAAGGGACTAGCCAATCAGCAGTCAGAGTGCAGGTGTGGTTGGAAGAGAGAGTTTTGTGAAGCTGGCCAGTTATTATATCCTAGGCAGGATACAACCCACATAGCCAAAGTTGTCTGCAACAGAGAGGAATTTAGACATCTGCTGTTATGGTAAGTGCAACTTATACAACTGTACTTTCCTTTGTAAATTGTCTTTCCAGTTTCTCTGCCTTCCCTATCTCTTCTAACCTCCTCTAGTCAATTGTTATAGTTGTCCCTTTTTTAGCAGAAACTGTTATAGTTTCAACTGAAAACTCTACTAGGGCAGATCTTTTATTTAGCACTCCCCCATCTTTTTTGATTTGCCTGTACTCTAATATCAGTCCCTTGCATTCTGCATGGCCTCATCCCACTCTGTTACATTTCCCTTTCTAGTTATTTGCTCTGAAACTTGCAATCATCCTGTTCACAAAACCTCAATGTTCAACTCCTTTGTTGCCTTATTTCAATGACTACTTTCTGCTACTTTATAATATTATGTGTGGTTGCTGTTATTTTTCTTAAGGACCTGCATCCAAAATCATGCGTTCTCCTTATTTTTCAGAATTCTCTGTTTCATCATCAACTCTTTCTACTGTGATTTATAGCACTGTGATTGTGTTATGTTTGAGTCTTAAGTGCATAGCTCTAAAATATCCCTTCAAATCACTTAATCCAAAACCACCTTGTTCTATGGGGAGGATCAACTTATTTCACTTAACTCTTGCCTTTTTTGTCTCCCAACTAAATTCCTTTGCATCCTTGTTAATTATTGTCCACAGTTTCTTCTCTGATTTTTTGTTAAAAACATGCCTGACTTGCATGTAAAATGTAAGGGACTAAACATATTTTCACTGCTTGTATCTCACTTTCCATATCTGTAATCAAGGGCTTCCAGTTTCTCAGTTTTTGTATTATCTTTTTAGTCTCTTTCCACATGTCCTTAGCATCTATATCATATTATCGCATGATGAAAAGCGTGAACCCTCTTTCATCAAACTGATAATATCGAAACAAAAATGTGAATACATGGAATAGCAATTTTTTTCCCAGGGTAAAAATTAGTTGCTCCTCAAAAAAGAAAAGTTTAAACACAAAATGAAGTGGGGAGCTTTGCCCCCAAGACCACAACCCCCTACTTAAATATACCAACTCCGAGATCATACCATAGTGGAGGAAATGGCAAAGTCCCGAAGACGGCCCACCAATTTTTTTCCTGGGAAAAAATCGATGTTCTGTGACTTCGCTATTTTCTCCTTTTGACATTATCAGATTAATGAAAGAGCATTCTCTCTTTTCATCGTCCGATAATGTGATATAGACCCTGTCCTTAGCTGCCATAAGAGAATCCTTTTTAACCCTTATACCTAAATACTTCATTATATCATGTACCATTAAAGTATGGGTTTTGCTGAACCAATTCATTGTGGGTACGTAGTTTACTGTTATAGCTTTTGTTTTACCTTCATTCATTTTATATCCCAAAAATACTTGAAAATGACTCAAAATATTGCAAAACATCGAAATGTCCTTTTTTAGATTTTTTTCAAGTCCAAATGATATTATCTGGAAATAAAGCTAACTTTTCTCATCCTTGAATTTGTGAGCCCATTATTTTCTTGTACAGTGCCTTTAAATATATATCAAATATCAAAGTGGAAAGATGACAGCCATGCCGTGTTGTTCTGTTCAAACACATCTTGTCAGAGAAAAATACTCCCACCTTAATTATTACCTTTGACTCCTTATATACCCTCCTTATTAACCCCATTATTCTATCAGGGAATGTGAATGCTATCATTGCTCTATTTATAAAATCACAGCTGACTGTATTCATTGCTTCCTCTGTATCAAGACCCAGCAAAAATAGCAGCATTGTCTTATATTCTATTTTCCCTTTGGATTATCTTTTCTCTATTAGTGTTGTCAAATGTTTGCCTCCCCTCCACAAAAAAAAAAAAAAAATAGTGCACATCTGTCAATTTTGGCAACATGTTTGTTGTTCTCTTAGCTAGCATACACATAAGTACTTTATAATTAGGCTTTAGAATTGAAAATGGTCTGTATGAAGATGGGTTTGAAGGGTCTTTACCATCCTTGGGTAACAGAGCCACAAAAGCTTTCTTCTAAGATGCTGCTACCACCATCACCCCTTAAAAATACTGTTAATCAGAACCTTTCAGGTCTTTATCACTTTTTTCCCCACCTTCCAACTTCCAAACTTTCCCAGGAATGCCATCTATTTCTGAAGACTACCTAGCTGATTGATTATGTATCGCCATTTTTATCTCATCTTCATATGTTAGCTAATAATTGCTGAGCTTCATCTTCCTCTAATCTTGGCATAATTAAGTCTTCCAGAAATATTACACTTTGTGCCTTTTCATGGTTTCCACATCCCTCTGCTTTATACACATTTTTGTACAGTTTCCAAAATATTTTTGAGACTGCTACAGAATATTTGATTATTTCCTTTGTCACAGGCTCCTTAACTTTGGCAAAAACACTTTCTACTTTCTGTTGCCTAATTTGTTGTGCTAAATGTGTTTCTGCTCAGGAGTTAAGGAGTTATTAAAAAATATTTGCTTAGCAATAATCTTTCTAAATTCATGCATGTTATCCATATACTGCCTTATATTTTCTCTTTAGCACTCTGCAGTTGCTCCTCTTCTTATTCTGTAAGGATTCCCTTATTTTGCAATACTTTAACATTTGTCAATTTAGTATTAGTATTTCTTTATCCTTTATTTCTATCCTATATTTAAACCCATTTTTCATTTTATCACACATACTAGCTATTCCTTCTAAAGAAATGTCTATCTTTCCATTACCAATTCCTTAAATTCCTTTCTTTTCAACAGGTTTTTATGAAAGTGCTAGTGTTTCATTTTTACTTCATTACCCTGCATCTTTATCCTATCTTTTTTTTGTGCATGATCTGAAATAGTTATTGGATATGTATCAAAGCTTTCAATTAAATAAACATGTTCCTGTGAAATGTAATTTCTATGCAGTCTAGCCCAATTATTGTTGTACCTTGGGGGATAACACGTAAATTCTTTCTGAACTCACTCACATCATCATAATCATCACCAAGTCCCTTTTTCTCCTTTTCTACATGGGGATGGGGTGTCACTTCAACTGTTGCCACCTTTCCCAACTCAGTGTCACTCTCCTATCTTCTTTGATAGCCATGCCTGCCTGTCACAAGTCTTCTCTCATGCAGTTCGTCCATCACTTTGCTGGATGTCCTGATTTCCTCCTGCTTTCTTCATGCCTCTCCAGGTTTCCTTTAACAGTTTGTCTTCTTTCCTGCACATGCACCTGAACCAACATAATCTGTTCTCGTTAACCTTCTCTGTAATTGGAGCTAGTCTGGCTTCTGTTCTGATGTTCTCATTTCTTCTTCTGTCCCACACTGTGCATCCATCTCAGGGTCTTCATCTCCATCAAGTCCATGGTTTAAAATTAGACAAAAGGCTTCCTCAACTGCTGTGTCTTCAATGCCTAGTTTTTTATACCAGACATTACTGCTGGTTGCACCACTGTTTTATACATCTTACTTTTCAGCTTATTTGGCATTCTTCTGTCATACAACACCTCTGATACTCTTTTGCCTGTTGGATGCAGCCCCTCGGATTCTAGCTTTGACTTCCTCATTCAGACTT
>NC_056739.1:1610810812-1610910812 GCF_019279795.1 Protopterus annectens | reverse complement strand
AGTTTCTGACTTCATTTATTTTTAACAGAATTGGTTGCCAAGTACCTTTAAATGTTAATTACACCATACTTCCTACATTTGTCTCAGCACAGTGTTCTCAGTGGTCTCATTGTTAACTGATTGCTCCTGTTGAGCTCATCTCCATGTAGAAGTAGTGAGTAATGAAAAAAGCAACTATCTTTGTAGATGTATGAAATAATCTTTGTAAATTTCACAAAGAACACACTGTTTAGACTTCTAATGGTTAATTGTCTGCATATGTAGACTTTTTGTCTCTCACTGAGGGAATTTGCTAATGAAAAACTAGCCATAATGACTCTACAAATACAAGAAAACTGCCATTTCCATGTTTCTCATCATTTTGTCTTATTTCTTAAGCTTATTTGCTTAAAAGACTTGTCTGTAGCTTAACTTGTTGCTTCCTACAAGAATATACTCATCAGGAAAGTAGTTATGACTATTAAATATACAGGTGGACAAATAGTGGCATCTTATGCAAACCATTAAGGCTCACAAGGTTGCCACTAATACTTGCCATCTAAAACAAATGTTTTTTATAGATTAATGTTGTTTTGAAATATTGAGAAATTATTATATGCATAATTTGCACAGGTTCTGCAATATCACAAAACAGCAGTGTACTATTCCCTCTCATCATATATCAATGGAAAGTTCTTAAACAGGTGAATAATTTACTTACTCTTATATATTGATCTACCTTGCACACTTACAGAGATATAACCTTTTGCTTGACCATAACACAAGTGTATTTTGGCAAAAAATAAACCCAAATTTTCTTTTATAAATCTGCAGTATAAAATTTAGATATACAGACAGACCGTTGATACTAACACCAGGGTATAGTTCATTGTCTACCAAAGAGATATCATATTTTGAATTTTGCACCATTTATCAGATATTATATTTCTAATAAATGTTTTCAGCATAGCATTTTGGAGAAAGTTCTCAGATAGGAAGTGGTTTCCTGACATAGAAGCTCTCAGAACGCAAAGGTGTTAGCTAGCCTCCTGCTCTTCAGGATTAAATAAGTAAAACCTAGGTCATTAATCTAGATATCCAACCCCTGTAAAAATGGGAAATTATCTTTATTCTACATACACTATGATCAGTAAAGTAAGTTTTACATTCCCTTCTCCAGCAGCCCAAGATGACATTATACTAACTTTAACTTTCTTTCCAGCCTTTCTTACCTTGTTAAAGTGTAACACATGGATACATTATAACAAAGAAAAATACTTCTTGTTTTAATATATTTAGTATATATAGCAGTCATTTATAAGACTCCTCCCTACCTCACATTTAAAATACTTTTTATTGCAACCTATACAAAACTGCTTTACAGTATAACTTCAAATTTATATAATGATTTTTTTACAAATACTATTAAGAATATAAACTGTTTTATTTAGTTACTTCCATTTGTGCCTTTTCCTATACAGTTCACTCACCAGTTTAACACAGTCAACAAAATTCCAATCCTTCTCAGCCACTTTTTCTTATAAAGGCACATCTCTTATGTCTACTGCTATTGCTAATGGGATGGATGCTTTACAGACTCCCATTTAATCAGTAATGTTACTATGTTGCTGCTCTTCTTCCTGATTAATTCCATTTCTCAACAGCAGTCTCTGGTTCAAATCCAAAGTACTCCTGATTCTTCTAGTCAGCTCCTTTTTTTCTCTCACTCAAGCATTTTGCTTTCGAACACTGGAAAATGTTTCACCTGCAAAGTCTTTTTGCATGCTTTTTATTGTCAGTAAAATAAGAAGCAACATCTTCTTCTACTTGCTGGCTCATTCTTTTCTGGCTAAAATGTTTTTCATCCTTAGCTAGTTCTGTATCCAAAAATTACTTTAATGTGGAAAAAAATATTTTGAAGATAGCTTGATACAATAGTTTGAATCACATAACTGCTTCTTGACATTCCCTTTTTTGTTGGGATAAATATGCTTCCCTTCTGCCTGGCACAGTAAATAACCATTTTCCACAAACACTGTGTTGTCCTCAATGTTTAACACTTTTCTTGCTTACCGCAATTTTGTCATGACCAACTCTTTCTGCTGGTATGATTGCATCTTTACTAATGTAGATCTTGGCTCTTTTTTTGAGATCAGGTTTGGGAACATGTACTTATGCACCCTTTCAACTCACTAATCCTGTATAGAACCCAGTCTAGTTGCTTATTTATACTTTCATAAAATTAATAGAGGCTTTCATTCCAGTGTCTCTGGTGCAGCAGAGAATCTCAGGTTTTCTTCATGCAATCTGTTTTTAACACTACTATTGTTTTAAACATCTCATGTTCATCATAGTGATCCCTGCTGTAACCTTAGCTGTATGGGTTATATCCTATCAAGGATATATAACAGCCGGCCAGCTTCCAAAGCTTCAGGGTTCCTTATATGTGCTGAAATCATCAAGCAGCTCAAGATCAAAATAGGTTACAGTGTCAAGATCATCACACCTTTCCTGCCACTGAAGAGAGCTTCTCTGCAGGCTTTGTGGATCGATGGTTGGCTTATGCTGTTCCATTGCTGGGCAGAGAATTCTCTTTGGAGAAAATCTTCCACATAAAACATGTTTAAATGCACTTTCCTGTTTAGGGAAGTTATTTTTATCTAGGAGTTTCTGTTTTAATGGACTATCATGATACTTAGCTGTACTTACAAATGAGAGCACAATTTCTTCCTGTCAGTTTGAAAGTTGCTTAAAGCATTTGAAATTAATTACTCCAAGGTTCTGTAAACCTTACTTAATATAGTATACCAAAAATGGTCTGACATATATTGGTTTCAGCTCAATGCCTTTTTCAGTATAAATAATTAGAATGCATAAATCATTCATATATAATAGTAATTACACAACATAATCCAATTAATTCTTAAAACATTTTCTACACCTAAAAATATATTATACAATTTGTAATTTATAAAACTATGCATAAGTATGTTCTATCACCACTAATGAACTATCTTTTAAAAAAATATTTTTAAATAATTATTAATTAATAAAAATTGTCGTTTAAATCTGGAATAAACATAGCCCCCAAACTTAATGATCCAAAATGTTCCTATTTGGAAAAAATTCAAGCCAGCCAAATTTATTTAAAAAATTATATGCAATCCTATCAATTCCAGTAAAAGCAAAAGTTGTTCTTGGAAGTTTAATTCTATGTTTAAACAAGGTATTAATTCCTTTTTACATCTAACATCACTTAGATATTCAGAAGCATGAACCCGAAAATGGTGTGAAGTCTTTCCAGCATAAAAAGAGGAACAAGTGCAAATAGCCAAATAAGTAACACAGTCACTATCACAAGTAGTCAACTTTCTAATATCAAATGCTTTAGCAGTATTAGCAGAGATAAAACTTTTAGTTTTTAAAATTAATTTTCAGGCTGAACAATGGCCACAATGACAACAACCTTTCAGGCCAGTTTCCCTCACGTTTTTTTGACCAGTTAATTTAACCTTTATCTAAACACTGTGAAGAAGGCATAGAGCCAAAACTGGTATGTGTCAGAAATTTTTTTTTGTTCTAAAATATTAAATGAGGTTTACAGATCTTTGGCATCTTTAGTTTGTTCCTGGACATTGAAATGTTTTTTGTGGAGTTGTTTTTGTCATTGTGCATCATTTTGTAATGGAACCTAGTGTATAAACTTTTGTAATTGTCTGTACTAAACTAGCTGAAAAAACACTTTTCCTGAGGAGAAATTGTGTTTATTTTACTTTTAGGGACTAACAAAATGTATTAAATTGCTTTTTACTGTATTTTTGTGGATAAAAAGAGACTTTAAACAACTTTAAATTTTGACCATATTATGCTGCTCATTTTCCCTGGGAAAGAGGCATCATTTTCTGCTTGACAATGGAACAAAATACCAGTCCCACAGTTGGTTCTTTTCCAGCCACATAAAGAAAAAGTCAAGCAAACAGCCTTTGCCACATCAACAGGCTAGCAGTTTGTTTCAGCCACTAGTGGTTGACTGCTGTGGTGAAAGCTGGTTCCTCAGATCATTCATCTTTTACCCCAAATCCTGCTGGTGTAGCACCTATAGCCATGATGGAAAAGAGGTTAGCCACATTCTCTGTTGCTGAGTTTCCATCAGTGGGCAAGGGACTGACACTTTTCTCTGTCCTGGAAGAGGGAATAAGGAAGACTCCTTTTTCAGTCAGAATGTGGGCCCATCACTAGACAATCTGCTGCTACAAATAATAACTCTTTTGGCCCAATTTTTTTCTGTCAAAAAAAAAGAAAAGAAAACTAAACATGTATCTATTTCTTCTCATATTTCTGTAGAGAGGATTAGTTTACTAGATTTGAGTCATGGTCTAACTGAGACAGTCCAGCAAGTCAGAATGAGTATTTATGGGACCCTCCCCATCCTGCCAGTCCCTTTTCCATTCTAGGAAGTCTGAATCTCCATTTCTGTCTTTGGCTGCAGATAGTTTCAGACACATGAGCTCTGAAGATCATTCCTCAATGTTACAGATGGCAGTAGGAGGAAATTCCTTCTTTCCAGGGGGTAATTCCTCATCCATTAGACCAAAGTATTTTATTTCCAGCAAGAACTGCTCAAAAAGGAAGATTAGATGGCAAAACAAAACATTTCAGTTAAGTATTCCAGATAGAGGAGTCCCCAAACAAAGAAGGCAGACATACAAACTTCTTAAGAGTTAAATTACTCTAAGAACTGAGCTTCTAATATGGCTGCACACTGTTCAACAGGATGATTACAGCTATCCCACTGAAAAAACTACAGTTGTGAAAAAAGACAGTAAATGCTATTCATTTCTGGGAAATCCACTTACTGACTAATAAATACATTGCCTGCATACCAGGAAAAAACATTTGGATAAAGTATCAGAAAATATACAGAAATGGAGAAAAAAAACCTCTGGCGTGGAAGAATTTTGCAGCTCTTCAGCAAAACACAATCTAAGTTTCAGCTCTGATGCAGAAGAATATGGCTTCCAGTAATTCAGAAGAAACAATTCAAATACACTCAGAGGTTTCAAAAATAAGTGAACACTGAAAGACTGTAAATGGTCAAATAGCAGAAGGCTGAAAATAAATAGAAGAAGCTTTAGCTAGCTGTTCAGATTAGATGACAAAACTGCAAAAATCAGACGTTAAAATGAACAAAGAAAATGACCTGAGCATGAGGCTTCTCAAGAAAGTACACTTGTGTAAGTAACCTACTGTAGCAGTAGATGTTTAAATGATCACTGCTGCAATAACCTTAACTATAGAGGTTATATTCAGTCAGTTTCGAAAGCTTTAGGGCAACTTCAACATGATCAAACTATTAGGTAGCTTGGGTTGAACTGCCTAAAAAGACAGGTTTAAATGTCAAGCTCTTCAGAGCTGAGGGTGGCTGGGCCCTGAAAGGATAACACTAAGAGCAAATATCTATCTATATATCTATATAGATAGGTGTAAATATATATATATATATATATATATATATATATATATATATATATATATATGCACACACACACACACACACACACACACACACTCTGTCATAATCAAAAAGCAAAAAGGTGATAGAGGGAGGAAGCGGCTACTGCAGCACTGATCATTCAAACATGTCCTGTTATGATAAGTTTACTTACACAGCTGTACCATGCTCATCCTTCATCCTGTTGATTACTGCAGCAGTAGCCTTAATTATGTGGGCAGACTACCCTAGCTTACTATATTTGGGAGGTGGAAGGGGAACGGTCTACTGCATACAGCCTGATCAACTCTTAATAGGTTACTTCTTTTAATGCAGTGGTTCAATTCATTTACATTAACTGATAGAATATTCAACATAAAGTGTTGCCAGAAAGAAATAATTGAAAAGTCTAATTTCTCCAGTATTAAATTAAATTTAGCATTTTTCTCCAAATTTATATTGCATTTAGACATATTAATGATTTTTTTACTAAATTGATTAGGCTGTAAAGAAAATCAAAATTGTCACTAATATGAGCATTAAATCCCATATTGCTGAGAGACCCCAAATCCCAAAAGGAAATCTTTGTAGAATAGAACAAAAAACAAGGAAGAAGAAAGGGGAAAAATAAGAACCTGTTACAAAACATTAAAAAAAGAAAACAAATAAAGTGAAAATTTTTCAGTGCAAGAAACTCATTAGTAGTAGTTTCCCCATCCTTGCAGACATGACATTACATTTAAAATTGAAAGTTCAGTTTGTGCCTGTTTAAAAGATATATTAGATAATGACAGATTCTTATATTTAGTTTGGAGAATTGCCGAAAATTGGAACATTGAAGAAATCTCCTTGATCCATATTTGTTTTTGCAGATTAGCCATTTTAGGGTGCTGTTAGATACAGTGGCTGGGTATGTCATGTTTATATCTTTATAAACTGGATATAGTCTCCCTGATGGCCTTGCTGTAATGTTTTCTGCTTGTTAATATTAACTGAACACTTCTCAGAGCTTACAGAAGTACTAGTCGTGGCACTTCTGCTTGGTATTCCTCCTGGAACTTGGATGCCAATGTGTTTGTCTAGTGTAAATGTTTGCGATTTTTTTCTATCTATACAGTTTCAATATTCCACAAGAACATGTGATCCTTTTTGGCTACTTTACCGACTACATAATGTTCAGGCTGCTGGTCTTCCTTTGGCTTCTGTATTTCTGTGCTATCACCAACTTTTAAATGCAGAAGTCTTCTTCAGTTTGTATCATACTGTTAGGTCCGGCAGTTTCTTTCCAACATTGCCTTAGCTTTGTGTTGATTTTCTGGTATCGCTAGTTTAGTAGAAGTAGGTAACTTGCTTAATTAAGGATGTTTTTCCATTAACAGCTGAACCGACTGCTGCAGTAGTGTTTTTCTAAATTCCAAAATTGCAAGACTGCAGTCTTCATATCTTCTTCTACAGTACTTTCTCATGAGGCAGTCCATTGTTTGAGAAGTTCTCACTACTTGTCTGTTAAATTGAAGATAGTATTGGCTTAATGCGGTGGTGCAGAGGTAGTGTTGTTGCCTCCCAGCAAGAGGCTCTCCCATTCGATTCTCGGCTGGAGCGTCTTTTGTGTGGAGTCTGCATGTCCTTCCCGTGGTCGAGTGGCATTCGAAAGACATGCTTAGAATGGGCGTGCCTTCGCTGAATGTTGGGCGTTGAGCTGGCACCTCAACACCCGTAAAAAAAATCTACTGCCAATCATTAGCAGACCGGAGTTCCGCTGTGGCGACCCCTAATCCCCTAAAAGCCGGAAAAACAACAACATTGGCTTAATGTTGCATGTTTGAACTTGTGCAGAAATGTTCTGAATTCCTTTTATATTCTAGACCATTACAAAAATGACAACATCAGGTAACTCCTGTCTTAAGAGTACAGACACTGCAATAACCACACTGTCAAGTTTTGTCTTTCAGTTTGATTATTTTAGGGAACGTGAAATAACGATCTACACTAACAAGCTGCACAGCATCTTTAAACTCTACTGTGAAGTGGAACAAATAAGTGCCCACTCCATTTTCATGTATAATTTGGTACTGGGTATTGCAGTGTCTGCTTGGATTGTTATTATGGAAAGCATTACAGATTACAGAACTCTGTGGACCTTGTTCTTGGTCTAAGTTCCTAGGAAGTGTACAATGTTTTGTGTTCTTTCTTTGCATGTAACCAATGTGATTACATATTCTCTAAAAGACACGTTTTCTTACTTCTTTAAGAACTCTTACACTGACAGCGTTGAACAAAAAGCCTTGGACACACCCTATGTCTTCCTTGACTGAATGTTTTTCCCTGCTGATGGATTTTGCTCAGGCCAGACTTTCATTGTAACATCTTTTAGTACATCTTTGAAATCCTTTTACTTTTTCTTTATCTTTGGTAACTGCTCTTCTAACAATTATTAATTAATTTGTGGTAATTATACCTTACTCAGGATACATGCTCTGCATCATTCCTTGCTTGTCCTATACCTCATGTTCATCTTATAATTCGTTAAGTAATGTACCCTGCAGTCTTCAGAATTTCTATGTATGTTGCTAGGACCTATAGTCTGCTTTTCTATGATTTTTTTTATTATATACATATTCATGGAAATTCTCATATCTATACACTACTGCTTAAAGTTCCTTATCTTTTGTGTATCTGTAAATGTTCTTTACTCATAGGCAACAGGTCTGTTGTCTTGCGAGATCCTATTCTGTTCTGACTAGTATCAACTTACATTACATCTAACATATTCACATTGTAATATTTTATTAAGATGCACCCATAACTAATTTATTAAGCATGTTAAACTCTTTTGTTGTTCATAGTTCCCTTTCCTGGATACATCTTGCTCTACCAACTTTCTCTGAGGCATATTTATTTCAAACATATTAGGTGCAAACTTGCCAGATACTATGTCATTCCTAGGAACCCCTGCAATGCCTATTTGTCTTCTTGATTAATATTTGTACATCTGCCTGGACATTAACTGTTTCAGGTTCCAACCTTAGAATGTGACCAGTATAGTTCAGAACTGTATCTTATTTTACATTTGCTCTTACTGAGTTTGAAATTCTGCTGTTTTAACCTATTCTGTAGTTAAATCATTGTCTTGCTGTGCTCTTCATGTGTCTCACCCCACACTAATAAATCATCATTTATGTTTAGAACAAGAAAGCAAGTGGGACTGTTGGCTAGAAATGATGAGAATTAATAACAATGAGGAATTTATTGTTGACACAGGTGAATATTGTATATGTATAACAGCTTTTTGGAATACTATTGGTACTAATGACATGCCAAATAGAAAACTAATCTGTGCCTTCCTAATAACTTACTGAATGGACACAGTTTGGATTGTGCTTCATTCAACCTTTTCTGCAAGATGCCATGACTTGCATCTAGTTATAACTTAGCAAGTTGTATTGAGACTATTTCTTCATCTAACAGGGATCATAATACTGCCTTTTCAGACCTTGTTGAGCAATGAAAATGCAAATCTTGTCTTTCTTTATAACAGTGACTATGCTGTTCACCCATTCTGTTAGCAATAACTACTTCTTAATGGCAGTTAAGCTTTTAAATCAGTTTTAAACTCAACAATATCTTAATCCTGAAAGCTACTGAGATTTTCCATGGAAAATATATCATCAGCATAGCATTTGGTTTTATTTGCATTTGATAGTTTCCTCCTGACAAATCTCCTGAGTCTAATAAAAAACAAATAAAAATAATAAAACACGAACGGCTAAAAACACAAATTGAGTCTGTAAATAAATTTATATGGTCATACAAGACATCATTGTTATGTCTGAGATGTCTGTCTGACTTTTTGATTCTGCACACATGCAGTTTTTGTTCTGAAACTGAGAATTAATTACCTTTCTCAGCTTTTCAAAAGTCAGTTAGCCTAAGTATTGGGAGGTTAACTTCAATCTGCACTAAAAGTTGAAATAATGAAAGAATATTGTCATTTTATTTTTATGTTCATGCCAGTTTTGCTTGGCCCAGTGACTCTATTTGATGGTCAGAATATGTAATGTGCAGACTCAGCACAGTAAAATTCCACTGCTAATCATTCTGCAGACCATTGTTCCGCTGTGGCGACTCCTAACCAGGATAAGTCGAAAGGAGATGATGATGACAAGGCAGAGACCACCGCCTTCTGCACCACAGGCAAGTATGCTACCTGTTGTGCTATTAACACTGCTTTTAAATTCTATACAACATACACTGACAGCCATTTGCTAAACAAAACAGTTGACATTGAAAACAGGCAGCATGAGCAACAGTAAACTTCTCTTCCCTTGAAACTCATGTTCTTTGGAAATGCACTGAAACTCACATTTGAAAATCCACTGAATCTAACATTTGAAAATGCACTGAAGAATTCCTTGAAAATGCAGTTTTGAAGATGTTTCCTCTTAAGCAGTGAAACATAATTTATGAACTAATAAAATCAAAATTACCCATTTCAGATTACATTCAACTGTAATGACTAAGTTAGCAAGTCTGGTAATTGGTGAAGAAGATTAAGGCTGTTGTGACTTGTAGCCAAGGAACAGGGTTTTAGCCTAACCAAGCCAATTAACTAACCTGTCATCCCTAAATAAGGCATTACAAATGCAGCAGTTCTTTTCCTCTGGTTCTTTATTGCACCCTGTGAGTGCATTGTTTGTTCTGAAAGGAAGGTTAGCTTGCTCCAGTTAATGGAACAAACTTTTTCATGAATATTTGAGAAATCCCCATGGATGCTGGGACATGTGTCATGCTAACGATGCACCAACAGATGCAGAGTACATGTGCTGTACTAAAGACACATGCAGTGTACATCTTTAAAGAAGATGACATGTTTTAAATTAAATCAAATTCAATTTTGTGGCAGCTGCAAGCAAGCCCCCAAGCCCAGCTGATGGCCCTGGGTAACTGCCTAGGCTGCCTAGTGCTGGATCTGGCTCTGCTTATCATCAGACCAGCTTGTTGCTCTGCCTCATGCCTTAATAGATGCTACCATGACTAGAAATGCTGGTACCAGAATGAAGAAGGTATGAGCAGGCCTGTGGTTTGCAAGTTTAGAACTGCTCCCTATGGAGTGTGACGCTACCTTATCTAAACCCAATTAACCTGCAGAGGCATTGGAGTAGGTACTGTTTATTTATTTATTTTATATTATATTATTTTATTATTATTTATTATATTATTTATTTATTTTATATTATTATATTATTTGTTTAACCAAAAATGCTTTGTCACATACATCTTTCTTTAAAGGAATACATTCTAATTTTACATAGATGCTGGGTAAAAAACAATATGCAAAATAATTTCTATTTTTTTATACATAGTGTTTGTGCAACTTGCCTTAGCTACCTTTTTCGGAAGTATAACATCTGAATGTTATTAATTCCTTCATTATAGCAATTGTAGCATCAAGCAGATATATATATATATATATATATATATATATATATATATATATATATATATATATATATATATATCTTTTTGGGGGTTGCATAAATGCAAAATACATATACCTATGTGAAGAATGAGTTACTTTTATTTTATAAACTATTGAGTGGGTAGAAGTGACAAGGTGCGCTAGATGAGGTTAGATGGGCAAAAATTACATTGTATGAGTGTGGTAACTGTAATAACATATGACTCTGTTTTGTTTTATCTGAATATCTCACAATATGAACATACATGAGCATATCAGCCCATTTCTGCTGCATGCTAGGGAATGCATGGATGTGCTCCAGATGGCTGCAGGCTGGCATTTGCATGAGTCCATGTTTATGAGTGTCCAAGAGTGATTTAAGTTGATAAGTGGCAGTACGCATTCATAAATTTCTGTGATTCAGAGAGATAAATGTAAAAGAGCCTAATTTGCATATACAATTTGTAAATGGACCTGGATTTATGCAGAAAAGTTGAATGCCACCATATTAACTTTCCTTTATTTGAGTTGTGACAAATGTCTTTGGAAACATCAGACTTCTTGATGTAAGAAAATAATTACAAAAATATTATAATTTAATAAGAAGCACTTAAAATATGTAAAATTAGTGAGTTAAAATTAAGAAATGTTGTTTTTACTAACATTATGATGGCATCATTTTATGATGGTTATTAATGACCAGTGTAGAGCTGACATTTGGAAGTGTGAATTCAGTACAGTAGCAGTGGAAATGATTTATGATAAAAAAAAATAATAATAATTTCTGTGATATCATTTAGTGATTGTGCATACATGGTAGAAATGCAGTCATTAAATTGTGAAGTACTGCAGTGGTAATAATGTTTTGTTGGCACAATGTACATGTCTTCACTGGGAGAGTTATGACTGTCACTGAAGAATGAAAAATAAAAGATGAATCTGTTAAAAATGAGATTGCTTTAATGATGTGAATACACTGCAGCTAATGCTATAGCGCAACTTTACCTGGTTGGACTGTAAGTGTATATAATTATGGGGTTTGTGTTACCTGCCATTTTTTAGGAGGGTGGCAATCACACATGGTCAATGTTGTGTAGTTTGAATGATGATTGCATCAGAAAATTCTTTTTGTGTGTGTCTGCGGCTTTTTTTTTTGTTTTGCAGTAATAATGCAAAACAAGGGATCAAGGGAGAGAAAGGATAACTTCAGCCATGAGAAAAATCGAATTCTCATGACAGTCCTTAGGACATACAGGTAACATCTCTTTGGTAAAGGGGGGACCCAGACCAGCTGAGTGGACAAAAGCCTGGAATCAAGTTGTCCTCAACATTAATGCAATAGGTGGCAGAAACTGCACATTAACATAGTACAAGAAGAGGTCAAATAATGACAGGGAGTATTAGAAGCAAGGTGAGGCAGAATACAATGGTTCATACCCATACTGGGGCAGAGGGCCTCCAACAATTATTCAATTAATACCAGATGAGGAATACCTTCTCTGTATGCATGGAGATGCTGATGACACAGACGATGCAGGCACTGGAATAATCAGAGGTGCTGTGGACACTGCTGTTACCAATGTCTGCAGCAGTGACCCTCATCTGCTCAGCAAGGTTTGTTTAAAAAAAAAATAACTTCTATTCATATAGAGAAGTAAATTATGACAATGAATGATTACAGTAGGCACATGACAATTGCTATTAACAGGTGAACCTTCTACATCAGCACAAAATGACAATGAAGGCAGCGTGCATGGTAAGTGTCCCCCATGTTCCCTTAATAAGCATACATTACTGCATGCTCTTTCATTATGAGTAATGCTTTTAAATTATTTTACAGGACAGCATCATAAACAAACAGTTTCACTATACCAATGAATTTGGAGCACATTAGAGAGCTGGACTTGCTGGGTGGGGTCTCACTGTTTTGTCCATGTGCATTTCCTCAGTCAAGTAATATCTTGCAAACCAGCTGCGTAAATTCTCATCTACCCTTTACTGGTGGAAATTGAACAGACAATATTTCATTGAGCTATTAAAAAAGTGGGAACACCTGGCAAGATATTTACTGAAAGTACCTGTTTGGGAGAACTGTCCAGTGAATGTCTTTACAATTCACTGAGGTCAGTGACTAGTGTAATTATTCTCACATTTCTCAGTTTTGCCAGGGGTGTTTCTAAAGGCATGAAGTGAAAAGGCAAGGCAAATACTTATTGCCCCTCCATGGCTAAGGCAACCTCATATCTCCTAGTTGGTTCAGATGACTGCTGGGAAGGGCCACCACCTATTAGAGATTTGTACTCTAGTAATATAGCAAGCAAGAGATCTCTCATACACCTGAATCTCAAGAGCCTTGAGTTGGCAAGTTGGACAATTTCAGCTTATGACTCTACTGAGACCATATTTTCTCTCTGAAGTTATGTATATTCTGCAAGAAACCAAAAGAACTTGCACTAGGAAATCTCCCCTGGCAAACTGGAAAGGTTTTTCACTATACTCCACCATTATCCAAATAGATCCCTTTGCAGCAATAGTCCTTGCATACCATGCAGAATTCTGTTGGAAAAGGTTTGGTTTATGCCTCAGTTAAGGTGTGTCTGTCAGGTATTAAATCTTTTTTACATTGTCTAGGGATCCTCACTTGATGTTCATCTCCACTTTCAATTTGTGAGTGGGCTCTTCTACCTAAGAATAGTTGGAAGGCTGGGGAATAACATACTGGTTAATAGACACACAAGGTACATGGTTCGATTCTTACCTCTGAGGGAAATTGGCTAGGCTTAAAATGGTCGAGTAGGGTAGCTATCCTAGTATTTATCTATGAACCTATCAGCTGCAGAATGTCTGTTGGTGATAATGATTCTGACAACATAGTTACATTTATGATACAGCCTGAGGAAAATGGCACACAGTCCTCAAGTTTAATGGCAGGATTTTACACCCCACAACATAATACCTTTAAAGAAGTGACAGTGCATCACGGAGTCAAGCACATGCTGACATTGCACTCATGCTTGTACAGGAGTGAAACCCCTGCACCTCTACATTATTTCCAAGCCCAGACAAACACTTTGAGGATGATGGCAGGCATTCAGAAGTAACACTGTCCACAGTGACACTTTTACAAAGGGGAGCCAGGTGCAGAAATTTGTTACAGTTACCCCAGGAAACAGAAAAAGCACTGGCTGCCCAGCAGCAAATGTGCTGTAACATTGTTAGTGCTCAGAGCACTGCCACAGTGAGTCAGCTAGAAATGGTCAGAGTCCCCCATGGTATGCATGAGGACCTCAAATGGCATATAGTAAGGATAATGCCATGCTCACACTAATGCATAGTATTGTAGGACACCACATATTAGTGGCCATCTCCATTCATACACTAGTTAGGACTTACCAGACACAATTAGGAGTCACTCTTGGAAGGAGAAGAGGATGGGGTACTGTCTGGACCCATGGTGGTAGATCACACGAGACTACAAGTGTTTCTCAGGAAAGTAACATAACCAGTTTGGGGGATCAAGAACAACATATTTGATGCAGGCCACATCAGTGTTGATGAAAACTTACCAGAACCTCTTATTTGAGGTCCAGATCATGTTCATGAAGCACTATCAGATCAGTGTCTGCAGAATCACCTATATCAGTTAGTTCACAGCATTAAGCAAACTCTCCACACAATTCTCAGGACAGACCTTCTTCAGAATCACTTCCACAGTTACCTAGCCTATCCTTAGGAAATGTATATGACTAATGTGATCTTGAACTACTGTGGATCAACTCTGATAATTCTGTTACAATTTGACCTTCAGAAACACAGCTGAATGTTTAACTAGAAGGGGTGTAAAATATGAAGAAGGTGGGGTTGGGAAAATTTGCAACTGCATGCATTCCATCCCTGTAATGGTACTGATTTGAACCTCAGGGAACTGTGGAACGAAATCTGAGATTGCAGTTATTAACGCCAATGCTCTATACAGTAACATTCCTACAGCTGACAGTTACCTACAACCTAAAAGTATTAATACACAATTTTTCATGGAAACACAGCAATGAGAAAATTACAGATTAAAATAAGTATCCTGCCATGAAAACATACACTGTTGCCCCTTCACCCTCACCACTGCACAAATTATATTTTTTGTCTCCAAAGTCAGAAATTATTGAGCAAGGTAAAATAAAAATAAGTACCTCAGCAAACAGCACACTTTAATTTGATAAGAAATTGCAAAATATAAAAAAATAATATAATGAGTTTTCATTCAAATGCAATGCATGAACTCATTAAATATTAAGCTAACTGTTTTAACTAATTATACCAAATGAGCACATTCAGTACATGCATACTTATTTAGGTACATACCTTCAACAGAATCTATTTTGCAAAACGGTTAAAGGGTAATTATTACTTATATGATGCCTTAGAACTTCACTAAACAGAAGTCAGTGAGCACTCAGGCATGACTTCTACAACAAAAGTAATATGAAATAACTATTATGAAATAAAATATACTTAAAGATGATTGAGAATGTCAGATGAACAGTGACAGCAGACCATGCAACACACAGCATATACCACAGATATTACTGCATGCATCAGTTGTACTCTTTTGTGTTTTTTACTGTAAAGGAAACACTAACCCGAATGTCATGATTCATAACATTGGATTAGATGCTGCCTTTTTACCTGCCCAGCTGTATGCCATGCAGAAGCTTGTCATGTGGGTTCCCTTACTACTGCTGCTAGCTAATCATCATTAGTCAAAGTGGGACTGGAGCTGCAGTGGCAACATAGGTATCTTCACCACCAGACTGGCACATGACCATATTGTGCAGAATGCATCATGCAGTAAACGGGTTCCTATCATATGTTCAAAGGTTTAAAGCTTTGAATCACTAAAGGTCGACCTTTAATGATCGAAGTTTTAAAACCTTCAATCATATAACGGAGATCGTCATAGAGTGCAGGAAGGGAAGATTTTCCTTTACTGCACTGTAGTGCGATCTCGGAGTTGGTATATTTAAGTAGTGGGAGGTGTGGGGGGTGCAGGGGGGCTTGCCCCCCTGCATAGAGTTTTTTTTTTGTTTTGGGCTTAAATTATTTATTTTTTTGACATTCGAAGTATTAAAAGTTCGATCATTAAAGTTCAAACTTTAGTGATTCGAACTTTTAATGCTTCAATATTATGATATAGACCCCAGTAAACACCCTGCATGCAGTAGTGGGGGTCAAACAGAAAGGCATCCTAAGACTCATCCAGAAACCTGAAATGACTCTTTAGGAGGATGATGACCATCTTGACGATAATACGGGTCTGGGCAGGGATGTGCTATAATTCTCTGCAGTTCCACTTAGATTTCTCACTGGTGTCATGAGCCATGACTGCAGTGGATATCCAGCATCACCTGCAAGATGAAAAAAAAAGGGGGGGGGGGACAAAAAAAGGAAAAATGGTTTAGTATTCAGGAATACATTTTACCATGATTACTTAATTAAATGCAATATAAAACAGAAAAAAATATTTTTCAACTTAACAAGAATTTGACCACTAGCATCCTTCCATGCAGGAAGAGATGGTAGAGTGACCACTGGCAGGATGCTGGACAGAAACATTGGTGATGCTCCCCCATGCATCACACATAACCTGGCAGTAGATGGAATAGTAACCTTTCCTACTGCAGCCTAACTCAATTGTATGGAACAGAAGGGCCCTAATTGCAACATGAGTGCAATCTATCACACTGAGTACCTCAGAGAAACATGTCACCCCATAAAAGGTATACATAATACTGCTTGGCGCTGAGGTGACACAGAGAAATAGATGTACTAATCCACATGTGCCAAGAGTACATTTAGGAATTGTTGCAGTATCTTCAAAGCAGAAGCCTGTGAGATGCTAAACATGTCACCAGTCTGTCGCTGAAAAATCCGCTAGGTAAGTATAGTGAGGGCTACTCATACTTTAGTGTCCAGCACCTCAGAGGGGGTCTTACATACCAACTAAGACCCTTATATTGTTCCTGTCCACTCTGAACCTATCGAGGATTTCCTGATTATCAAAGTTACAA
This sequence comes from Protopterus annectens, assembly GCF_019279795.1. Classification (NCBI taxonomy): domain Eukaryota; kingdom Metazoa; phylum Chordata; order Ceratodontiformes; family Protopteridae; genus Protopterus; species Protopterus annectens. The sequence goes on along the minus strand of NC_056739.1, from coordinate 1,610,893,819 downwards.
TGAGTTATCCTCTCTCGATATCTCTGCCTTCTTGGTCAGAGAGTATGCTGGGTTGAAGACGTTTTGGCTTGGCAAGGACAAGTAACTCACACCTGGAAATAGCAAGGTTAGCAGCAAGTGACATCAAACAGTTTTGTGAAATGCAAAGTCGGTAGGTTTGGTGAGACTCCTTTTTATATAATGTATCTGTGGACAGAGTGAACAAGTGGGAAAATTCCACCATGAATTGCAAATAGTTAAGTGAATGCTTCATCTAAGCTGGGTTGCATCATTCCTCAATTACTCTCATTATGAGTTATTTGTCTATGCTCATTTGAGATCATTGCACGCATTAGCCTATGTGATCTCAATGAATCACTGCTTAGCTGTACTGATTCATGGACAGAGCAGTTAGCCTTATTGTGTCTGCATACTGACTACGAATACCACTCTGAATTTATTCCTTTCCATATAAACTTAGCCAACATAATTCTTCTTGTTTCTTTTTTAACTGACATTCATATTTTATGTTATTACTAGTTCTGAAGTTGCACAGCATCCCTCAGAATAGCAATAACATTTTAAATTTCTAGTAATAAAATAATTAGATATACCCATCCCATATAGTTTTTCACAAACAAAATTCTGTGCCATTCTAGGTCCTAAACAATAATCAAAGATATATACATGTAGCTAACTTTTCCACACCATCCTAAACTATTCAATGCCCCCAGCTATGAACACATGTATTTATGTGTACTAAGTCCCTTGCTGTCGACTCTGTTAACACAGGATTGTACAGCTAGTTACAATACAAACCGCATCATCAAGTTTGCTGAAGACACAACAGTGGTGGGCCTCATCAGTAACAACGATGAAACAGCATATAGAGATGAGGTGGAACAACTGATTACCTGGTGTGGAAATAAGAACTTAGCACTAAATGTAAACAAGGCAAGATAATTGTGGACTACAGGAAAAATTGCAAGGAACATTCTCCTCTCTCCATCAATGGGGAAACAGTAGAAAGAGTGAGAAACATGAAGTTTCTGGGAGGGGTTCCTATTAGATGAACAAACGCTTAAAATGTCAAGTATGACATGCTTGACAGCTTTTAAGTGAACATTCAACTAAACAAAACCCCAGAATGTCAAAACAAGGAGTTTCGAAAAGTTACAGTTGGCCAGTCATCAGGAAGTCAACGGCTGACATCAGAACGTTCACCCTGTCTAGCCATTCTTACAGTACTCCACTGTGGTGCTGTCTTGACATTCACCCTGTGTAATATTATCACAGTCCTCCACTGTGGTGCAATCTCGGAGTTGGTAATTTTAAGTAGGGGTGTGGGGGGCACACCCCCATGTTGGAGTGTGTGGGGAAAAGCCCCCCACTTTATTTTGTTTGTCGATTTCTTTTTATTTTTTGTTTTTGTTTTTTTTTTTGGCAGTGGTTGTAATGGTGTAAAGCACATTTTAGTTGTCAGTCATTGGCTTTGTGACTGCTGGTCAACTATAACTTTTTGAAACTCCTTGTTTCGACTTTCTGGGGTTTTGCTTAGATGAACATTCACTTAAAAGCTGTTGAGCATGTCGTACTCGATATTTTAAGCATTTGTTAATCTAATATAGACCCTCTGGGAGTGCACATTGATGAGGATCTGTCTTGGAGCACCAATACAAATGCCATAGTCAAGAAACCGCACCAGAGATTGCACTTTTTGAGAAGGCTGAGGACACCGAGTCCCCCATTGACAGTTCTCACTACCTTCTACAGATGTACTATAGAAAGCATCCTGAAGAACAACAAAATAGTATGGTATGGAAGCTGCACTACCACTGAGCGCAAATTCCTCCAGAGAGTGGTGAAGACAGCCAAGAGGATCATCAACACCACCTTACCACCTATCCATGACTTATACTTATCCAGATGTCTCAGCAGGGCCAGATGAATAATTACAGACTGCACTCACCCTGCTTAAAGACTGCTCCTGCATCTGTCATCCAGAAAGTGCTTCTAAAGCATATGTGGCAGAACTACGAGATTCCAGAACAGCTTCTTCCCTAATGTGATTAGGCTGCTGAAGTCTAGTAATAATTACGCTCCATGATGGCCATCTGGGTCAGTAGAAACTGTAGTAACTTGTCTCGTATTGTGCATTAACCTGGTTACCAGTCTCATCTAATACTTAGTGCAATATTCACCATGACTGTACATTTATAGGCCATCTAGAGCAGTAGCAATGGAGTAAAATATCTCTTTCTTCAGTGCAATACGTTACAAATTCGTAAATTAACAATAGTGTAATACTCTAAGGCCCATACTGCAATACTCTAATGTTCACAGTGTTATACTTAAATGTCTCTTTCTGTGCAAGGATCAATGCAGTGTCTTAACCAACTACATTTGCAATACTAAAGTCTATTGCAAGTAAGTGTTCACTGCAAAAAAGTGTTAAAATTTGTTTCTAATTATGTGCAGTATTAGTCTGTCTACCTGCATCCCCGCAATGTAATATCCAGATGTTATATTTGTAAATGTCTGTGAAAATAGTCTATATGTTGTCTGCACATTGAGTTTGGATACATGAAATTTTGTTCAGTTTTTCCACTTGTGTGATTTCTGAATGACAATAAAGTTTACTTTGACTTTGACTTATGCTCCTGTGTCTATTCAGTCTTGTCCTAAACTTTGTATAGTCTGGTATACTATCCTCTTTTTAGTACAGCTTCTTTGGACAACTTCATTCTGACTTTTGTTCTTACTCCTTCTTGCAACCTTTGCACTAAATTCACCAACTCATTTAGGATCCCCCACTTCCTCATTAATGCAAACAAATATGACCATCTATTCCTGTTGAAGGCTTTCTCTACATCTAATGATAGCAGCACTAATTCCTTTCATTTTTGCTTTGCATCCCAAATTATCATTAATGTTCACAATATGTTGTCTGCTGCCCCCACAACAAAACCACATTGATCCCCATGTACAATATGGGTCAACAAATTCGCAATTCTGTTGGCAATAACAGACATCACAACATCGATATAATGGTTTAACACTAAAATAGGAAATTACAAGTCGATCTTTCCCATCCTTCCAAATCACAGTTATAACTGTTTTTTCCATGATTCTGAAGGAGGAATCTTTCTTCATATTAATGTTATCCCAGCTTTCACTGATCTCCACAGCTCTATTGATATCTCATCCGTGCCAGGGGTCTTTCCTGTCTTCATCTTATTTCATACTTCCGCCACCGCCCCCATCCTTTCCTCCTCAACTAACCTGTCTTTTTCCTCATCTGTTAACCTTGGAACTTTTACATTTTCTAGCCATTTGTCCTCCACCCTTGACCTAGCCTCTGCTCAGTTTCCTCTGAATAAGGTTCTGCATAATATTTTTGCAAATTCTAGCAAAATCTCATTTAAATCGTATAACTCTCAGTTCACTACCCTCTCCCTTTCTTTCTCTTGCTTTATAACCTGACCACTGAAAACTTTCAATGATTTTGATGAGTTACTAAGATATAGTTTTCCATCACCACACTTATAAGTAGTCTTTTCCTCATCCGTTCACCATCTCCCTTTCCTTATAAGCATCTCTTCTAATTCAGTAGTTAACGTTGATTGATTCCATTTCACTTTGCTGTTCCTTTTTTTAGAATACTGATATACTTTTTCAAATCCATGTCTTACGTTACCCAACCACTACTGTTCTATTGCTTTTCCAAGTCTTATATTTCCTCCTCCATATTCCCCATCTACTGTCTCTCCTTAGCATTCTCCAGTAAGTAAGTTTGAAGCCTGCAATGCCTTGCACTGTTCGGCTCCACCCATAAAGCTATATCAATTTTAATCAAATTATGGACAGATATAATTAAAGGTTCCAAGCACACTTGTTTTCCTTGCATCCATCATACTATCAGTATTAATATGCCTCCTATCTATCCCTGTCCATCCTTAAACCTTGGTGAATAATACGTAAACCCTGCTCACTCACCTCTATCATCCCTAGACTCCTATATATCTACCAAACCTGTAACTCTAATGAAAATCACTAAACTTTATCTTCCTTAGATATCGTTCTAGCCTTGGAACCTCCATTTACATCCAACTTCTAAGTGACTGCATTCCAGTGCCCTCTCACTAAAAACATCCCTTCCTGGAAAGGAAGTATCTTAACCAAGAAGATGGCTGTACTCATTGACACTGAGGTTTTGTGAGGGAGTTACACTGCCATTATAGACATTAATCTACCCACAATCCAATCTTTAGTTCCCACAATGTACCCCTTCTCTTCTTATAATTTTTCTTTTGTTTGTATCACTGATGTTTTCTTTACTAACAATACCACCCCTCTACACCTCATTCTTTCACATATGCTATCTGCCACCACTTTATATCCCCTTTTACTCAGATTTTGATGCTCTGCCTTTCCTAAATGGGATTCTAGACAGAAGTGGTGAACTTCTTGACACCCATGCAGATGGACAATACAGTTACAACTGCTGAATCCCGCACAGATGCACTCTATAAGCACTTACACGAGTGCATGGATCGTGCTATCCCAAACAGAACCTCCAAAAAAAGGAAGCCAATCTGGTGGTCCCTTGCCATAAACAAATTCTACAACAGAAGGAAGAAACTGTTGCAAAAGAGAGTAAAATCCCATGGGTGGAGGAGTTCCCTGGTCAGCCTCAGTAAGAAGCTGAGATACCTTATAAGATCCTCCAAAGCTAGCTATGAAAACAAAATCACCACTGATTCTAGAGACAACGACAAACCATTCTATAGCTATGTCAAGAATCTCAATGGCAACACCCAGATCTGCTCTGAGTTACAGCACAATGGCATGAAAATTACAGAACCAACTGATATTGCCAACGTCCTGGCAGATAGTTTCAGTGCTAACTTAACCCCCCTCTCACCCCCTAAAGGGCCCATAACTATACAGGAAGAATTCAGAGTCCCTGTAATCACAACTACACAGGTAAAAGCTGCACTCTCTAGAGCCAAAAACACAACATCCATGAGACTGGACAACATTCCAGGCTGCATTTTACACGAACTTCAGAATGAACTGGCTCCCACCTTAGCACCATGTTCAATCATAGTCTCACATCAGGCTTTGTGCCCACTGAATGGTGCACAGCAACAGTTATCCCACTCCACAAAGGGGGAGCCACCACTGATCCCGGGATCTATCGCCCTATTAGCCTGATGAGCCTGGTCTGTAAGGCCATGGAACGTATCATCATGGAACTCATAAACAAAGACATTGGTAACCTCCAAACTCTGAACTCCACCAAGTTCAGGTTTGGGAAAAGCAAATCATGCCTCCTGAACCTGATCGACTTCTTTGAGGCAGTCACCAAAGCTGTAGATGAGGGTAAGGTGGTTTACACAGCCTATCTTGAACTCACCAAGGCTTTTGACACCATCACTCATTCTAGAATTATAGCTAAACTCACTAAACTAGGTATAAATCCCTACATCACAAGATGGATTGCCAATTGGCTCACTGACAGAACACACACTGTAAAAGTTGCAGACTCCAAATCTGACTTCAAACTAGTGACAAGTGGAGTACCACAGGGTTCAGTCCTGGGACCTCTCTTGTTTGGTATCTACTTCTCTGAAGTACAGGTTAACACAGAAGGCCTTTGACTAACGAAGTTCACAGATGACTGCAAACTAGGAGCCATAGTTGAGTCCCCAAATGATGTGGACATCCTACAGAAGGGCCTCACTGAGACAGATGCCTGGTGTCAGAGCCATGGCCTCAAGCTAAATGCCAAAAAGTGATTGTTGTCCCCTTTGGTAAAAACTCTGTACCCATGAACTACCACATAGATCGCAGGCTACTTAACACCGAATGTGTGATAAGAGACCTGGGGACCCAGGTGGAGAGTAGTCTCTCCTTTGATAATCACATTGCCACAGTAGTCATGAAATGCTTCTACGTGGCACACCTCATCACAAAAGGGTTCTCATCCAGGAAAAAAGAGGTCACTGTTCCCCTCTACTCGACACTCGTTAGACCCATTATAGAGTACAATGCCACTTTTGAAATGTAGCTCACAAGACATCTGTAACAGCTGGAAAGGCCACAGAAGTAACTCACAAAGAGGATTACTGGCCTCAAACAGATGCCCTACACTGACCATCTCAAAAAACTCCAGCTTTACTCTGTAGCATATAGCCTACTCCGAGGTGATCTCTGCCTAACATATAAAGCTATGTCAAACCCAGAGCTGCTGGACATGCTACACCTAAAGAAATCCCACTTCCTCCGAGCTACACGCTCTAGGGACCTAAACCTTGTCACCACAATAAACAGGACATGCTGGAGGGATAGATTCCTGTCCCAGAGACTTCCCATACTCTGGAACAAGCTAACCATCTATGTCAAGCAAAGTTCGTCATTAGCACTCTTCAAGAAAAATCTTGATAAGTGGATGGGAAATAGGAAATACACTGTGGGGATCACTTCTGTGGCTCTGCTCGACAGGGGCACAGGAAAATAACTTTCTTGGGTGGCATAAGCCAGGGAACCTTGCTGGCTAGGCTTACTTAGGCCCTTGGGCCAATAGCCTAGTACCTACCTATGAACCTATGAACCTATAAGAATAAGTCTGTACCTAATCTCCTCACCTGGCATAATATCCCATCTCTCTTAACTGTGTTTGTTAGTCTATTAATATTCCATATCCCTCCTCACAAGGCACATCTTGTCCTTTCCAACCCTGAGCTATTCTAAATGTCTGTCATCATGTCTAAAATCACACTGAATTATCTTGCTTCTGTCTACTATGAATGGAAATATCTCATTCATTACCCAAATCTGGCCAGCCCACTTCTTCATCCAAAAATTCAAAAATGCCTTCCTATCTACTCCTACCATTTCCTCCTCTGATGGCCTTGCAGAAAGTCTATCAAGCCTGCCCTTTCTCCATTACCCCCCTTTATTTAAGCAGTTTAACTATAACAACAGTGTTGTTCACCACGTCCAGGGTTGGTCAGCCATTATTGCCATTAATGCACCCTTCTTGTCTGTTATCAACCAGCTCTGTGGCTGTTGCACTACACATAGACAAGGAGTCCCTTTCCCATGCCTTTTGACTCAGCCTTGAACAGCAGTGTTTTAAATCTACCAGCCTCCTTGTATCTCAACTATCTTACTTAATTCAAATAACCACCCCCTTATACCTATATCTCACTTCAGATATTGTCTCCCTAAAAGTTTTAAGTAAAATAACATTTCCTTACATACACAATAAGAAAAATCTAAGCCCATTTCAAAGTAGGGTGAACTACAGAACCTACATATTCTGTGTTAAACCCCTCCTGGACATTGCTTCCACCCATGTGCTTCCAACTTTCTGTACTTGCAGTCTACCCCATACAACTTGTAAGGGTCATGGGATAATTTTTTGCAATTTTTACCCCTCTAAACACAGTATTCATAAACAATTAATAGTCCATAACAGGCAGGAAATGACACCTCGGTACAACTTAATATATGAAAAAATGATGAACTTTTCTTTTTGGCTGTATTTTCCCACTACTCATTGTATAATGTCGCATCATCTTTGCTTTTATGTCTTTGTTGTGAGTCATCAGGTTTGTTATCCCTATTTGCCCTTTTCCTTTTTTCCTCCTCTTAGTATTTTGTGTTGTATCACACAAAATTCTGCCAATATTACAAATGTTAACTTGCAGCTCATATAAAGGTTCAGCTTATTCTTCAGAATCCCTTCAGCCCCAGTAGCAACCTTTTTGCATTGAAACTCATCAAATGGCACTGTAGATGAATCTTGTTTATGCTATCTGTTCACCGGTATCACTGGGTCATGTCACAATTCCTCCGTGGAACACTGTGAGATCATCATGTGATTGACTTTAGATAGTTTAGAAAACTACCACTAAGCTCTTCAGTACGTAATACACTTCTGATAACAAGGAGAATAAAACTGAGTAAAATATTGATGGTAACTGAACCGCCAACAAACAGTTATATACCGTTATAATATTGTCTAATTTTTTTAGATCCATTTAGCTCCCTTAAGAGTTTCTCTTTGTCATTGACCTCCCACTGCTTCATGCCTTTCCTCCTCCTTGTTGCTGGTTAGTCTGCCCCTCTCATATAATATTGAACTCCGTATAAATAAAGTTAACTCCTCCAGGCACCACAGGCTGACTGCTTCGTTCCCTCTCTTTAGTTCCCTCTACTTCTTTCTCTACCCTTTTTCCATGGAGGAGGTTGGTAGGTTCCTCCAAGGTAGCCACTTTCTCTACCAGATCACTGAAGGCTTTTGGGGTACTAAGAAAAAATCCATAGCTGCACTGGGTAAAACATCGTCTCCCTTAAGCCCTTCTGTTTCATTTCTCATATTGTTGAAAGAAAAGCTGCCTGATTCCTTCTTGTCTCCACTGAAAAGTCAATTTTCACATGGAGTCACCTATCACTAATACTCTTCCTAGTTTACAGAGTTTTGCCAGGATTCTCTTTCTCAATGCATAGGTGGCAAAACTCACTGCCCTTGGTCTTGGTGCTATTTTAGATATTGGTTACTAAGGTATATGATGTGCCTTCTCAATTATTTTCTCCTCTACTGACAGCTCCACCCATTTGGCCAAAGTTTCCCTAATGAAGCAAGCACAGTCTCTTCCCCTCAGTCAACATCTTTTATTCTTGCAGCACTTGCAAACTCCTTTTCTCATTTATAACCATAAAATCACTACAACCACCACTAGGTCAACATACACACTAGAGGAGCACCATACCAGAATTCGCACTTCGTGTCTTATTTTGACCTTTTATTTGACTCGCATTTTACACACATCCTTTTCATCAGTTTATTCTCTGAACTGTGCACTAGTAATTTCACTGGTCTGCACACATTAATATATTTGATAAAGTCAGGTCCATGTTTAAATATATAAATAAATACCCCCTTGTTTTCTAATTTCTTATACAGTAAAATCTTTATTTTCTTTATTAATAAATCCCACAATTTGCCACATTCACAGTGTTTGGCTTGGTCTCTGTAGGTCATTGTATCCATGTAAAGAACAGATGATGAGTTGTCCAGATTTCACGATAATGCCTAAACTTTTCTCTAAGCACTGCTATTTTTGTATTTCTCTTCTTCAGGTGAAGTAAACAAGTTAAATATCTTCAACACAGCAATAAGTAGTGCAGCACAAAGGAGTGCAACTGCCCTGGGGCAGGCTGTTATGGGGCATGATCATTAGTTGGCAGTGAGGTGTAAGTGCAGAAAAGGCAATCATTTGTAAAGCTGCAGGTGATATTGTGGCTCCTTATGAATGCCAGTGTTGCATTCATGCTTGTCTTTAGAATCTAAGCTTGTTAATAACTGTAGCAGGGTGCTAACTACAGTTACCAGTTCAGAAAGACCTCTTTTGTCCTCACATTTGGGAAGCCTTTTTCTTTTGTTCCCCAACTTTGGTTTGAAGGGGGCTTCAGGCTGGGGAACTTCCATGACACCAGACAACCTACCTATTTCTCTGATCTTTAAAGTTTCTTCCGCAGACTTAGGCAGGAATGCAGCACACTGTATTTTTTCAGGATTCTCTGCTGATTCTGTTGTGGTGAGGAATAAATTGAATCTCTGAATGCATAGTTTCCAGTTTTATGCTAAATTTCCATGTGGCAAGAGAATTCCAGGGTGTTGTAGCTAAATATTTTGTTATGTGTGTAGCACTTATGTAGTTCCAGTCAACTAAACGTTTAAAAGTTCCTCCATATTTTTATTTCTGCATACAGATTCTTCTAGTTCTGACAGGTATTTCCCCATTTCTTTCACCATACACTTTCAGGTTAATTAAAAAACAATACAGAATTTGAAGTTGTATGGCTTAGCCTCAGTGAGGTAAATATTCATATTGGAACATCTAGAATTTGCATCACAACATGCAGTTCACTGTAGCTATCTCATTACTATTAATGCTCTATACCTCATCCTTAACAGAGATAATGGCTTCAGAGTAAGACTTCAGAAGAAGAGGTCAAGACAATACTTAAGAAGATAAAAGGGGAAGGCTGTGTGGAATGATGGGTTGTCTGTTTGCTTCTATAAATTCCTAAGTGTAGAGGTTGTTGATGTGTGTGTGTGTGTGTGGGGGGGGGGGGGTTACTGAAAATATACAAGGACACTTTTTTATAAGGCATGTTTCACTGCTCCCATTATCTGCTGAAAACTTATAGTTCATAGGTTCACAGTTTAGTACTAAGCTAACTGCCCTTGTGAGCCATTTTAAGCCTAGCCAATTATCCCTTGTGAGACTCAAACCCTGCACCTTGGGTTTGTAAGGCAAACACCTTAGCCATTAAGCCACCCTCCCAACAAGATTATATCACCCCAGATGAGACTCAAACTCACAATCCCTGGCTTAGGAGGCCAATGCCTTATCCATTAGGCCACTATTCTTTCTTTTTACCAGTTGGTCCATTCATTCCCTATTACTGGGCTAGGGGTCAGCCAAGACAGGTCATCATTCAGGCAGCCATCAGGGGTGGTTTGAGACTTTTGCAATTTCAATCCCTGACTCCAGTGGACATATCCCATATTGCAACAGTCATATTGGGAATGTCATGCCACTTGCTTCCATGGGAGTACAACTCTCAAAACTGCCTTGTTCCTTGAAATCAGCACTCTTGCATGATATGTGATCTCAATGAAGGCTTTTACTGCATAACCAAGTGCTTTAACATGCACCTTCCTCTTTCACCAAAGAAGGGCGAGCTGGCAAAGTCCCATCACCCCTTTCTTCCTACAAACTAGCTCCCAATTTGTGGGGGCATACTCACTGACAATATTAACCTTCAAGTTAGGGCCTTATTTAAAAGTGTTTAGTCTGTCTAGAAGCCAAGGGTTTTCTGGCCGTAGTCATGTCTGGAGGGAGCTTTTTGATAACATGTTTCAATGTAATGCAATTTGGTTGTAGGATTGGTGGAGGTAATTCTGTCTTTCTAAGGTTAAAATTAGTTTAGTTAAAATTTGTTTGGTGCATATTTAAGAAGCAAATATTGTTATGTGTCATTTTTGTTGTACTGGCTGATGTGGGGTTAGTCAGACAGGCATACTCTGGTTTTCTAGAGAAATGGGGTATATGTGTCATGCGAAGCATGCAGCTGGGGCCCTGAGTCAAAGGGTTGATGAGAACGGCCTTCTGCGTACCTGATAATAATGAAGAATCTGGTGATAGTTCTGCAGAAGGTAAATTGTCTAACTTGTGGGGAAATACTGACAATATTAACCTTCAGTAATTTTGGTATGAGACTTTTTACTTGGAATAAAAAATAAATTAGACAACCTGACGGAAAGAACAAAATGATGTTATACATTTAAACTGTAGCAGCTTAAATTGGTAGATTAGTTTACACAGGGAGATAGGCGAATCTTGATTTCCAGGTGCTTGTAGTTAACCCTGAGTCCATATATTTGGTTGGAACAAAAAATAGAACATAGGAGCTTGTGTGAAGTGTAGACCTTCCTGAGCTTACAAAGTTACAAAAGGAGCTCATGATTCACTCGATAGTGACAGAGTATTTTGAGAGGATAATTCAAAAACTTAACAGTCACTTGGCCTGGATTCTCTGACTTTGGAATTGTTCCAGAAGGAGGGAAGAGACACTAGTTAAAATGTTAGTCACTCAGGAAATTCTTATCTTATGAAAGGAAGCCATTATTTTAGAGATATAAAAAGAAGGTCAGGAATTCCTTCAGGTCTGAGTAATACAGACCAATACTGGTCCTGAATCAGGAGTATAAAATTTGTATGTCAGTCTTGGCATTTAGGCTTTTCCAAGCATTATCTGATTTGATACACCAAGATCAGTGCAGGTTTATTCCTAGGAGGCAGATGTTTAGTAGCACCATTTAGGCACTGTTTAGTAAACTGGAATGTTAAACAAGACTTGTTGCTTTTGGTAAGCCTGGTTGCAGAGAAAGCATTTAACAAGGTATACTGAGATTATCTGTCTGAAATGATAAACTGGTTTAATTTCCCCTTGTGTTTATTAAATTCATTTAGAATATTTATGTTTTGGCTACAGCATAAGTAAAGGTGAACAATGAGTTTTTTTCTGTCAGTTTGAGTAGGAGCACTAGGCAGGATTGTTGGGTCAATATTGTCTTATAGGACTATATTGGCTCATGATTCCCTATAATTAATCTATTAATATTCTCCCTCCTTTCCACATTTCAGGCAAAGGCTCTAAACAGAGCATGACTAGGACAGAGGAGAGTAAACAATACGCATCTATATCACATTATCGAATGATGACAAAAGCGAATGCTCTTTCATCTATCCGATACTGTCAAAAGGAGAAAATAGGGAAGTCACAGACCATCGATTTTTTTTCCCAGGGGAAAAAAATTGGTGGGCCATCTTCTGGACTTTGCCATTTCCTCCTTATATGGTGCGATCTTGGAGTTGATATGTTTAAGTAGGGGGTGTGTGTGTTTTTTTTTTTTTTTTACGGAGCAGTGAATTTCTTCCCTGGGAAAACATTTGTTGTTCCATGTGTTCACGTTTTTGTGGTTTCGACATTATTGATTTGATGAAAGAGCGTTCGCTTTTGTCATCATCCGCTAACGTGATATAGATGCGTATTGTTCACTCTCCTCTGTCCTAGTCATGCTCTGTTTAGAGCCTTTGCCTGAAATGTGGAAAGTAGGGAGAATATTAATAGAGTCATTATAGTGATCATGAGCCAATATAGTCCTATACTTGGCGATACTTGATAGTTATTTATATCAGTTGTTTTAGATTTTGGATGATTTCAGGTCTAAAGTAGGATACAAAATCCATTTCACCAAATCTTTGACTGTATCAGTTATAACCCTCTGTAATTATTATATTGGAAATATTATTAGCTCTGGATGACTGGCTCTATAAAGTACTTGAGTGTTTATATAGCCCTAAATATAATATAAACCATTTATATATCTGACTGAAGGTAGCAGAAGGTGACCAGGAAAATTCTGGAGTCTATAAGGGGAGATTCTTAACTCTATATTAGAGTTATGGACAGCAGCTGCTCTTCAAAGTCATTTTCATAAGATCTCAGAAGCACACAACTGGGTTTTTTCAAAGTTCCCTAGTTGTGGAGTACTTGTTGGATAAATGTCTGCTATTAGATAGACAGGTTCACCCACATAGCATGTCGTTTAAGAAGGCATGATGATATCAGCATGATCAGCTAGTTTAGGCATGAGCTTTCATAAGCTGGCAAGATTTCAGTGAAAATGCACTGCTGATACAAGATATTATTTAGTTTATTCAATTTTGAGGAAGGTAAATAGAAACTTAAAAGGAGGAAAATAAAATGAAAGCGATGTAACACAATATAACAAGTTGATAAATAACATAAGGATAGAGTGCTGGAGTCTGAAGAAGTCAGCTAAAAAGACTGATAAGACAATGCACAAGATTAGAATTTCCTTAAAGTTGGAACTTGAAAGTAGATGAGCTAACCTGGTGGGTCAACTGCTTCCCTCTAAATTTTGGCAGATGGTATATGACCTACCCAGACAGGCAGCACGATAAATGAAATTCAGGACCTTTGGTGTAAATGATTACTTTTGCATACTACTGCCAGCTGCGATATTGAGAAAAGATAAGTGCTTATTCTCATTTTTTTTGGTCTGCATTTTGATTTAATATCTCTGTGATTTGTACAAATGTACTTATTCTCCTTCTTGTGCATTATAGCTGTATATCTCTTAGTGTTGACCTCAGTTGTAGTGAAATCCTTTGTCTGGAGGCCTTGTCTGTTTTCTTAGTGGCAGTAAGTTTTCAGAACAAGTTTCATCTGGCCAAAGTATTCCTGCATCTGTATTGTTTGGTTTCTGTCCTGTGTTTTAAATCAGATATACATGTTGCTCAGACTGCTGCAGAGAGACTGACCTACTGCCAGCTGTGATATAAAGAAAAGATAAGTGTTTATCCTCATTTTTTGTCTGCATTTTGATTTAATATCTCTGTAATCTGTACAGCTGTATATCTCTTAGTGTTGACCACAGTTGTAGTGAAATCCTTTGTCTGGAGGCCTTGTCTGTTTTCTTAGTGTCAGTAAGTTTTCAGAACTAGTTTCATCCAGCCAAAGTATTCCTGCATCTGTATTGTTTGGTTTTTGTCCTGTGTTTTAAATCAGATATACCTGTTGCTCAGGCTACTGCAGAGAGATTGACCTACTTCCAGCTGTGATACTGAGAAAGGATAAGTGTTTATTCTAATTTTTTGTCTGCATTTTGATTAAATATCTCTGTAATCTGTACAACTGTACTTATTCTTATTTTTGTGTGCTATAGCTGTAAATCTCTTAGTGTTTATCTCAGTTGTAGTGAAATCCTTTGTCTGGAGGCCTTGTATGTTTTCTTAGTGGCAGTAAGTTTTCAGAACTAGTTTCGCCCGGCCAAAGTATTCCTGCATCTGTATTGTTTGGTCTCTGTTCTGTGTTTTAAATCAGATATACCTGTTGCCCAGGCTGCTGCAGAGAGATTGACCTACTGCCAGCAGTGATATTGAGAAAAGATAAGTGTTTATTCTCATTTTTTGTCTGCATTTTGATTTAATATCTCTGTAATCTGTACAGCTGTACTTATTCTTTTTCTTGTGTGTTATAGCTGTATATCTCTTAGTGTTGACCTCAGTTGTAGTGAAATCCTTTGTCTGGAGGCCTTTTTTGTTTTCTTAGTGGCAGTAAGTTTTCAGAACAAGTTTCATCTGGCCAGAGTATTCCTGCATCTGTATTGTTTGGTTTCTGTCCTGTGTTTTAAATCAGATATACCTGTTGCTCAGACTGCTGCAGAGAGATTGACCTACTGCCAGCTGTGATATTGAGAAAGATAAGTGTTTATTCTCATTTTTTGTCTGCATTTTGATTTAATATCTCTGTAATCTGTACAGCTGTATATCTCTTAGTGTTGACCACAGTTGTAGTGAAATCCTTTGGAGGCCTTGTCTGTTTTCTTAGTGGCAGTAAGTTTTCAGAACTGGTTTCATCTGGCCAAAGTATCTCTGCATCTGTATTGTTTGGTTTCTTTCATGTGCTTTAAGTCAGATATACCTGTTGCTCAGGCTGCTGCAGAGAGATTGATCTACTGCCAGCTGTGATATTGAGAAAAGATAAGTGTTAATTCTCATTTTTTGTCTGCTTTTTGATTTAATATCTCTGTAATCTGTACAACTGTACTTATTCTTCTTCTTGTGTGTTATAGCTGTATATCTCTTAGTGTTGACCTCAGTTGTAGTGAAATCCTTTGTCTGGAGGCCTTGTCTGTTTTCTTAGTGGCAATATTTTTTAAGAACTAGTTTCATCCGGCCAAAGTATTCCTGTCATCTGTATTGTTTGGTTTCTGTCCTGTGTTTTAAATCAGATATACATGTTGCTCAGACTGCTGCAGAGAGATTGACCTCCTGCCAGCTGTGATATTGAGAAAGAATAAGTGTTTATTCTCATTTTTTGTCTGCATTTTGATTTAATATCTCTGTAATCTGTACAATTGTACTTCTTCTTCTTCTTGTGTGTTATAGCTGTATATCTCATAGTGTTGACCTCAGTTGTAGTGAAATCCTTTGTCTGGAAGCCTTGTCTGTTTTTTTAGTGGCAGTAAGTTTTCAGAACTAGTTTCATCTGGCCAAAGTATTCCTGCATCTGTATTATTTGGTTTCTGTCCTGTGTTTTAAATCAGATATACCTGTTGCTCAGGCTGCTGCAGAGAGATTGACCTACTGCCAGCTGTGATATTGAGAAAAGATAAGTGTTTATTCTCATTTTTGTCTGCATTTTGATTTAATATCCCTGTAATCTGTACAACTGTACTTCTTCTTCTTCTTGTTTGTACCCACCCACTCTCCCTGTTCTTGTTTTGGTGTTAGTGTTGGTGGCTCTGAAATTGCCTGCCCCTCCTGTAAGTCTCTATTTGAACACTCTTCCTGAGTCCATCTCATTTGCTCACTTAACCGAATACAGTGAGATCATATTCTGAGTCTGGAGTTCACTCTACATAATACAGAGAGAAGATTTGAGAAGGCCAACCCACTTAGATTTCTTCCTTCCTCTCTCCTTGCACTTTACTAACAAAAAAAATTCATCTGTTTTTACTGTATTTGTGTTTCCTCCTACTTTATTTTGCTTTTGCCTCTTCTTAAAAGTACTCAATTTTATTTATTCTGCTGCATTTATTGCTGCTTGGTAGTAGCCTGTTTAAATTGTAACTGTTATTCTACGTCTTTTGGTTTAAGCACTTGGGCTTCATACTGGTTGTTTTACATTAAGAAGGTTTGTGGTCAGCACTATTGCGGCAGGACAGGTAGCTTATATCCTTCTAAGCTGGGAATTGCTGATTGAAAGCTCAGTGTCTGCTATTCTAGAAGTGTATTACTTCTGGTTTAAGCACTTGGGCTTCAGGCCAGTTATTCTACATTAAGAAGGTTTGTGGTCTGCACTCTTGTGGGAGGAGAGGCTGGATTCTGCCCTTCTGAGTTGGGAATTTCTGGTCACAGGCTTATTATGCCTGCTTATTCAAACTGTTTCTTTCTGAAATTGGTGTGCCTTGTTGCTGTAGCATAGGACCAGATTCAGGCCTGCTGACTCTAGCTTTGTTTGTATAACTTGAGCACTGATGCAGGCCATCTTTTTTGGAGAATGTTCCCCTGCACCCTAGCAGTGGGAGTGTGCAGTGAGAACTTGTCTGATTGAAGACTGCTGGAACAGGGCTCAGTTTTGAGTTTTTTTCAGGTTTTATATATATATATATATATATATATATATATATATATATATATATATATATATATATATATAGATATATATAAAATTTGCACTTTATTCATCTACTTTTACTGTATTTGTGTTTCTTCCTACTTTAGTACTAGGGGCATTGACTACAACTCTGAACTGAGATATACAACAATAAGCATCTTTTTATGCGGATTTAAAGTGTTTTTTGATTGTATCTGCTTTATTTTCTGAAAAAACAAACAAACAAAAAAAAAAAAATATATATATATATATATATATATATTTATATACCCGTTTCCCACTTTTCTAAGCAAGTATAGTCCAGTTTTCAGGTTAGTGCTGAATTCAGGCCTGTGTTACAAATCTCTGTGTTTGCTCATACCTTACATGGATAGAAAAAAGTTTCTCTGCTCACCTGTGAGAGAGGAGAGCTTTGAGCAGCCTATCTGCCCCTGGAGGAGTGGTTTCAGCCCAGAAAGTAGTAGTTTATTGGCCATTTTGGGCTAATTTATATCTCTTTCATTTCCCTGCTATAAAAACCACATTTTCCTGATTTTGCATGCCGGGCAGCGCTGGTTAACTAGGGTATAACTATTCCCAGCTCCACAAAGTCTCGTCTTCAAATTTTCCCTTGGAACTAGACAAACTTTCAACTTAAGCACTCAAGCCATTCATTTCTCAGCCCGGCACTTGCTCAAAACTCATAGCAAGCACTTATAAACCCTAGCACTACAAAAGGACAAGGATCTCTATTCGACCTTACCAGAAATTCAGTAAAGCAGTTTACTGTACCTATCCAGGCATGTCCAAAGGGCAGTTTCAGGTGTACTCTCCAGTCCAACTGGTGAATCTGAGCATTTTGAGGCAATGTTACAACTGCCTCATGTACATAGACAACCCTCTCCTCCTACCACCAAACACTAATACATGCAAGAGATGCAATTATACAGCCAAACTGGAGGCTAAGCTCTCTCAACCCAAGACTGGATCAGACAGTCAAGAGGAGAAAGGAAATACTGGCATCGCACCACCAGTCTCACATAGACCCATTAAACCAGCACCCGCAAAAAGCACATGTAAATACAGGAAAACATACTCGGAGGCTTTAAATAAAAATCTGCAAAAGCAACAGAGCCCTCCATAGCAGACATCTAAGCAACCTCCACCCCCCAACACAAAGCATGAAACACATACTTCACAAAACCAGTGTGCCAAGCAATCACAGCCCTCAAGGCAAAATAACATACCCAACATACTAATAATAGGTGACTCTATAGTGAGGCACACTGACGTCCCACTCACTAGGCTGAATAAGGAGAAGGTTACTGTTAGCTGCCTGTCAGGTGCCAGGATCTGCCACATAACACAAGCACTCAGGTCACTCTAGAACAAGTACAAATACAACTCTGTCATTGTCCATGTTGGTGTGAATAACCTGAGCCGTACCTCCCTGAACTACATGAAAAGAGACATGGAAGAGCTCTCTGATCACATAGCCTAGGCCGGTATGACCCTGACCCTGAGTAGCATCCTGCCCTCACCAAGAATTATACCATGGTATAAAGAAAGAATTATCAACTTCAACAATTGGCTAAGTTTCTGGTGTCATTCAAAGGGGATCCAGTGTCTGTCTGCTTGGGATGACGTGCTCGACAAGCCATGCTGCTTCGCTAGTGACGGCTTGCACCTGTCACCCTTAGCCTTTCGAATACTGGCCAAGGCTCTTGCCACCACCATAGTGCCTTTTTTAGGCAAGGCTCAAAAGACAAACTCACCGCTGTAAATAGCACAAGTAACAAAAATCTGAAGGTAATACCACTCAATGCCAGAAGTCTAAATCTAAACCTCAAAATGCACAGACTCGAGGCACTCCTCAGTATGGAGAAAATCGATATATGTGCAGTAACAGAAGCCTGGTTTAAGGCTCCAGAGAGCACCCCAGCACTACCAGGCTACATCTCATACATACATTTCGGCCACAGAACCCAGACCAAAATACAAAAAGTGGGGGAGTATCCATATTCATCAAGGATACCCACACCTCCAGGTTAGTGGCACAGCACGATGCTTTGGAGATTATCCACATGCAACTAACAATGGGCAAAACTGCAATTCAAATTGTAGCTTGCTACAGATCACCCACCATGTCCCAGGACCCCCATTCCGCATTTCTGGAAACACTGGGTAACATAAAGGTCCTACCAAACACCCTAATATTGGGTGATTTCAACTACCCTAACATTAACTGGGAGAACTACTCAAGTACTAACTCCCTTGCCCAACATTTCCTAGAATTTATAAACTCAAACACCCTGAAAAAACTGGTCAACACTCCCACCAGAGGTGACAACATATTAGACTTGGTCAACACCAACATGGGTGACCAGTGTTCCACACCAGAGGTCAACCCCTCGCTGGTTAGATCTGACCATAAACAAATCACTTTGGATATCCACATTCTGCCCCCACCCCGGGACAAGGAAACCACTGTGAAAAACTTTTCAAAAGCAAAACTTCATGTTACTTAAGACGGAGGTGGAAAGTTTCAAAGCCGCCATGCTAAAGGATAATGCTGTCCAAGCTGCAAAATCCTTTACTAATGCATTCTATGGGCACCTACAAGAATGTATGGATCATGATATCCCAAGCAAAACCAAAACTCACTCCACCAAGAAAAGGAAACCAGTCTGGTGGACCCCTGCCATAAACAAGCTATACAATAGAAGGAGGAAACTAGTACAGAAAAGAGTAAAATCCCAAGAAGGGAAGACATTCCTGATCAGTATCAGCAAGAAACTAAATCCCTCATAAAATCATCCAAGGTGAGCTTTGAAAGAAAACTTGCCAAGGACTCCAAAGATAACCACAAGACATTCTTTACCTATGTCAAGAATCTAAGTGGCAATGCTCAGATCTGCTCGGAGTTAGTGCAGAATGGCACAAAATACACTGAACAAACTAATATTGCCAACATCCTGGCAGACAGGTTCAGTGCAAACTTCACCCCCCCTCACCCCTAAAAGGGCCCATAACCATACCAGAAGAATGTAAAGCCCCTGAAATGATAGACACTCAGGTTAAAATAGCCCTCTCCAAAGCCAAAAACACAGCATCTATGGGACCAGACGGTGTCCCAGGCTGTATCCTACATGAGCTCAAAGATGAACTAACCCCTCACCTAAACACACTGTTCAAACTCAGCCTCTCCACAGGCTATGTACCCATAGAGTGGTGCACAGCAATTGTTATTCCACTCCACAAAGGTGGAGCCACAACAGACCCCAGGAACTATCGCCCTATAAGCCTGACTAGCTTGGTCTGCAAGGCTATGGAGTGCATCATCATGGAACTCATTAACAGAGACATTGGAACCTCCAAACACTGAACCCTACCCATTTCGGCTTTGTTAAGGGCAGATCATGCCTCCTAAACCTGATGGACTTATTTGAGACAGTTACCAAGGCTATAGACGAGGGAAGTTGCTACACACATCCTACCTACACCTCGCAAAGGCCTTGGACACCATGCCCCATTCTGGTATTATAGACAAGCTCACCAGCCTGAACATAAACCCCTATGTCACAAGATGGGTTGCCAATTGGCTCACAGACAAAACCCACATGATGAGAGTTGCGGGAGCTAGGTCTGACTCTAAACCGGTTACAAGTGGCATTCCCTGGGCTCAGTCCTAGGACTCCTCCTGTTCGGCATATACTTCTCAGAGGTACAGACAAGCACAGGAGGACTATGGCTGACCAAGTTTGCAGATGACTGCAAACTAGGGGCTATAATTGACTCACCTGTTGACATAGGCATCCTCCAAAAAGGGTCTCATTGAGATGGATACCTGGTGTCAAAATCATGGCCTCAAGCTAAATGCCAAAAAGTGCATAGCATACTTTAACAACAAATTCCTTGAGATCCTTGATTTGCATGCACCTGTTTGTTCAAAGAGAACAAAGGCAAAAACTGCGCCATGGCTTTCTAAAGAGTCTAAACTCAAAATTACCCTTAGAAACAAAGTACGGGCTTTATGGCGTTCTTCTAAAGAACCCCAAGATCACATTAAATACAGGCAATCCAGGAATGAAACTAAAAAATCCATTTTACAAGACAAAAAACAATACTACTGTGATTTACAGACAGTAAATCAAAATAACCCTCAGAAGTTTTGGGCATGTTTAAATAATCTACTACATCCTGGACAAACTTCAACCCCAATCCCTGCTGCTACTATTGATAAAACCCCTGAAGATGTTTCTGACTGTTTTAACCAATTCTTTACTGAGACAATTCAAGCCCTAGCTAGCCAACTACCTCCTAGCTCCCCTGGTCCTGAAAGTAGCACCCCTAGAAACCTGCTCACATTCAGCTTCCAACCAGTCGCCACTTTACTTATCCGTACCTTGATCAAAAAATTAAAACCCACTACACTTTCTGCTGATCAACTCCCTGCCGAGTACCTAAAAAAATCAGCTGATGCTATTGCTTACCCCGTCTCAATACTAATCAATCGAACCATAGTAGAAGCTAAAATTCCAACCATCTGGAAAATATCCTATGTAATCCCACTTCACAAAGGAGGCAGCTCTACTGAATTATCCAGTTTAGGCCAATAGCTATACTCTCTCCATTTGCAAAGATTATGGAAAAATGTATTCATAGACAACTCATGCACCACCTAATCCAGAATCACCTTATATCAGACACTCACCATGGTATCCATCCTCATAACAGCAATACTTCAGCCCTCCTAGCCTTTACCAACACCATAGACCATAATTGCAACAATAATTATTTATCCTCAGCCCTCTTCTTGGATATTTCCCAGGCATTCGATATGGTTGATCACCAACTTTTAATCCACACCCTGCAAGCATTCTGTCTAGATACTAGAGCCCTTCAATGGTTTCAATCCTACCTGAATGGTCGACAGCAGGCTGTCCTCTGGCAGAACAAACTCTCTAACCTTCTACCTAACACCCTTGGAGTACCACAAGGCTCTATACTAGGGCCCTTGCTGTTCTCCATCTATATTAACAACCTTTATACTGTCATCCCAAAAGTCAGCTGTATCCAATATGCTGATGACTCTACTCTGATTTGCTCAGCCACATCTCCAATAGAGTTATGGTCAGCTACCCAGACCACCTTTAATACAATAGAAAACTGGCTTTCTGAACATCGTCTGATCCTAAATCCCCAAAAAACTAAAATGCTGTTATTTTCACCAACACTTAGGTCTACCGTTTTCATCTTTACCATAAATTCAAATGATGGCACAATAATTTGACCCCTCTACAAAACTATTAGGTGTCACCATAGATAATAATCTAAAATTCAACCTACATGTTAACATGTTAACCAAACTATCAAAACCATCAATAAAAAACTAAGGTTACTTTACAGAATAAAAGCCTTCCTAACCCCTCCAGCTAAAATTGCCATAGCTCGCTCTCACCTTCTTTCAACCCTTCTGTATGCATCCCCTCTACTCACGAATTTAAACAAGACTGTCCTTAACAAACTCTCAATTTGCTACAACCACATTGCCAAGTTTGCCACTGGGCTGCCTTTTAGGACACATCATTGCATCAATCTAAATCAGCTTGGGTGGCTTGAACTACCCAGCCTAATCCAGTATAACCAACTGATTATGGCCTATAAAATCCTCTATGATCCGGACAATACTCCTGCATTTAAAAATATTATCACTCCCTATAACAATCCTAGACCACTTCGATCCTCTAACAAACTACTAATTCAGACTAGCAAAATTAATAACACAGCCAGTGACTCTCTCTTTGCAAACTCTGTAAGTAGATCCTCAAACTCTCTTCCAGCTGATATTACCTTACTTTCCACCTTAGGTCAATTTAAAACTAGACTCAAACAACATTTGTCACTTAACTGGCTATGTCAATGTATCAAGCCTGGCTAACTCTCTCTAGAATGTGTAAAAATCTGTTAACTATCTTACTGTGCAATTTAATTTAATCCTGACTTATGCTTGGGATTAACTCTAACCTGTGGAGCTTGTTTAACATGCTTACTTATGTAATCTCTGTAAATAGTCTGTTTGTAATATGTAATGCTGGTATTATGTAATGCTGTATCTGCTTACCCTTGGAGCTTTTCTCCTCAGGCCTCCCCTGAAATGGACATGCATCAGTCGGACTATCCCGGTCAACAAATGTAAAATAAAAAAAAATAAAATTATTCCCTTTGGAAATAACAAAGTACCCACAAACTACCACATAGGTGGTAGTCCCCTAAATACGGAAAATGTAATAAGGGACCTGGGTACCCAGGTAGATAGTAATCTCTCCTTTGATAATCACATTGCCAATCCTTCTATGTGGCCTACCTAATCACAAAATGGTTTGCATCCAGATCAAAAGAGGTCATTGTGCCCCTCTACTTATCACTCATCAGACCCATCATAGCGTACAATGCCCCATTTGCGATGTACCTTACAAGACACCTGCAACAGCTGGAAAGACCATAGAAGTACCTCACCAAGAGGATCATTGGCCTCAAAGGGATTCCCTATGCAGCTCGACTGAAGAAACTCCAGCTGTACTCGGTTGCATACCGCCTGCTCAGAGGTGATCTCTGCCTGACATACAAGGCCATGTCCAACCCAGAATTGATGGACATGCTCCACCTAAAGAAAACCTTATCCCCTCGAGCCACACACTCTAGGGATCTAAACCTCACTACAACAATAAATAGGACATGCTGGAGGGATAGATTCCTGTCCCAGAGACTTCCCATGCTTTGGGACAAGATTCCAATCTACATTAGGCAGAGCTCCTTGCTAGTACTCTTCAAGAGAAACCTTAACGAGTGGATGGGAAACAGAAGGTTTACCCCGGGGATCACTTCAGTGGATCTGCTGGACAGAGGCAAAGGGAACTAATCTAAGGGGGTGGTGAAAGCCAACACATTCTGGCTAGACTTATAAATGCCTTCGGGCAGATAGCCTAGTACCTACCTATGAACCTATACGGGTACATTTTGTGTACCTGAATGCTGCAGCAGGCAAGGCTTTTCAGTGGGGAAATGAGATCATGAAGACATATTTTTGGCGCTGCACTAAATTAGTAGAATATAAAAGATAAATTCAAAATTGTCTGGAAAGGTTTTGTACAGGCAGGTAATGAGTTAAGCAATAGTGTTTTTGCTGGGGACCACCAAGGATGGAGAGTCATATTTGGCCTAACAGTGATTTTAAACCAGAAAGCAATCTGTAAAAGTTGATTTAAAAGGAAACCATTCTGTTTGAGGATGAAGACCTGGTCACTTTATAGAAGAATCTTTTAGTGGCAGAGAACCTATTGGTCAGTGCTGATGATCAACACGATTACACTAATTAGGGGCTGGCCACTTAGGATTGTTGGATGACAGGATGTTAGGATTAAGTTGAGTTTCAATGTAGGCCCCTGTATTAATTTTACTTATATATGTAGCACTTATTAGTAAATTGCAATTGATTTTTAGATAAAGAAGATAATCCATTACTGAATAGATAAATTAGGTCAACAAGAGAGGGGTGAAAATAACAAACATGTTTTTCTTTTTTTATGGATATAACTGGTTTGGTAACTGCTTTCCTTTTTCCTCCTGTTTTTGGTGTGTTCGATAGTTTTTCTTAGTAATCAAATTGTTAGGTTGATTTTACCAAGAAAACCTGTGCTGTTAGACTTGTGTTACAATTGTTTAATGACCTGTGAAAATTCAATAAGGATCACACACACACACACACACACACACACACACACACACACACACACACACACACACACACACACATATGGCGATTATCTAAATGTTGGTTAGAGAAATATTGAAGGTGAACTGCAAGAGAGTTGTGGAATAACTGGTAAATGGAGGAAAATTCCAGTTCAAGTAACTAGTAGTGGGGCAGTAGTTAAGCAAGATGCATTGTCTAGAATGGCAAATGTGATGCAGACCATCTCAACAGAATGGAGGAAGAATGTGGTTGAAAGACTCCAAAAAAAACACCGTAGCTTATGTTTAAAATTTACTTTTGGAATAGTAAAGCTTCTTTTACTTTGACTCACTTTGTTCCTTTTTCTTTTTCTTTGAATAAGTTAGCTTCCATACTTTATTGCCTCTATATAATATTCAGTATTTTAGTGTTTTTCTCTATATTCTTTTCATTAAAAGCATGTTGACAATACATTACTCATCTGAACTGTACATAGCATGAGCTCTACCGCATGCTTCAGCCCTGCAAACTGGTCTTGTCTAAAAGCTGCACCTGTGAGCAGCAGCTGACTGGAATTATTGACATTGTGCAATGTAAACAAGTTTAGCACAAAGAGCCTTGCTGTATATTAACCTAACCTAGTCAGAAAAGTCCCCGACCTGGGCTAGCTATGACATGTCCTCAAAAAACTAATCTTTACACTCTAAGGACCACTTACTTAACTGATCACTGTCCTTTCTCATGACCATTAGATTATACTGTGTAAACCTTTTAACTTGTATCATTGCTTCTTGCTGTCTACATTAAGTACATGAAACAAAATATGTTTAAGTTTGTGTCTCTGCACTAGCTTCTGAGCAACAGCTATAAACTAATCATTTTATGTAATAAAGGGCCTGAGGATGGAAAGCCATTCTATGTCCAGCTCTATTTCAGTCTACTACCCTACCCCTAGTTCCCACCCACCCTAACTTACTCTGGCATTATAGTATTATAGTTCCTATATACATCTATCACCCATGTTACCCAATCCCTATACCTCCCCAAACAACTTTTCTACTATCAGAGAATCACTCCTCTTTTTAGTAACCTATTCCCAACTTCCATCTAACATTTGGTGTCATTTAAAATACCCTCCATCCCATACTGCTTTGCACTAAATCTACTTCTACTCAGACCCATCCCCAACAGTACCTCTAAGTAAGTCACTAGCAAAGCTCTCTCTTCCATTCATTTCATTGGTTTCCTGTCATATACTGCAATAAAATTAATATTTATCTCTCATTTCTTCATCTATAATATCTCTAAGCCTTCCCCTCATCTCACTGTACTGCTTACACCCCTTTGCTCTCAGTCTGTCTATATCCATATAAATTAAATCAATATTTGTTTTGCTTTACTACCCTTCCTTACCCATACCTCTTTTACACTGTTAACAGAACCCTCACCACATACAATCATCTTCATTTATACCATATTCATATTCTCCATGGCTATGATCTTAAACATTCATACATCTCAAAATGACCTGCAATCATACAGACTCAACAGAATCTAGTATTCTAGATTTCAACTTCCACTTCCCTCAGATAACCCCTCCCTTCTTCCTATCCTAACTACATCCCCATTCTTTTTTCAGATTTCCCTGTTTCTTATATTTCAGAAATGTGTTTCTCCTACAATTCCATATACTAGAATCTATTCTGTTACCTGCACACTTAACATCCCTCCAGCACCCATTATCCTCACAATCCTAGCAAAATTCTTATATTATGTTCTGTAAGCAAAATGCCTCTGAACACCATCACTCAGCCACACTCTATCTACAGCAATACTCATATATCCAACTATTTAAGTACACTTAACCAAAGCAACAGTCACTTACTCACAAATTGAGTATTAAACATAAAATCAAGCAAAAATTCCTCTGTGTCTATCTGCATCATCACACATTCACAACCATAAAACTTAGCAGTGACAGTCACCCAAATCCAGGCCCAACTTAGCATATTCAAACATAAGACAGCATATCCCCAACAGCTCCTTTATCAATATACCTCATCCACATTTCCACCCTGACCTTCATCTATACCATACCAACATACAAAGTATTAATAATAAACTCCATGAAATATGTGCATGGATAACACAACACATTCTGGATATTTTGATTGCCACAGAAATTTGGATCTGCCAGGGGCACAGAAATGAAAAAAAAAATGCCACACCAGACTATAACATTATCAGATTAGACAGATCCAGCAAAAAAGCTGGCGGTGGTGCTATATTCCAGAAAAATACAATAGATATCCCTCTTTTCCTCCACAACCTGCCATCTTTTTCTAACTCAGAAATCTTGCTAACCATGGGAAAACTAAACACTCACAAGACAGCCACAATCATAGGTATATATAACCCTGGGCAATAATGCTAAAACATTGGAAGCTATTGTCTGCTTAACCTCCTTACAAATCCCTCATGAAACCCTAATATTGGGTGATCTTAAAATATATTGGCAACCCATACAATCTGAAAATCCAGTGAGTAATGTACATCATGTCTGAGTTATTTTTGGCCTGCTCATGGGAAGAAAGCTCTCCACAGCCCCTTTTCAGTGTACATGCCTGCAGCACACTTAGTCTGCCAGTATCATTGCAGCTTGGTTTCTCCCTACAGTTATTGCAAGCCAAGAATAACACTTTTTAATAAGGATATCTACCAGATAAGTCTGCATAGCACACTTGGTCTGCCTCTATCATCGCAGCTCAGGACCCCCCCCCCCCCCAGCAACTGCAACATTACCAAATAAAACTACTGCTATGGTCCAGTTTCTCCCTACAGTTATTGCAAGCCAAGAATAACACATTTTAATAAGGATACCTACCATTCAAGTCTGCATAGGTGACTGGATGTTTACAGTTCTTGTTATTAGCAGATTTGGTCCTTAATAGTTATGTTTTAAACATTGTGACTGATTATTTACATTTCTTTTTATAGTGACTTTGTTACTTTTACTAGTTACTTTTTAAACATTGTTTTGGCTGGCATGAACACCTGCAACAACCCCCCTACCCCACCCCAGGCAACTATAGCTTTGTCTCTCAACACTGGGTGCCACAACTAACAATATACTTGCTGTATCCTCTCTCAAATAAATTTGCCTCCACATTGAATACTTGTAAAGTAAGGCTAGTACCATTTACTTGGTGTATTTTCTCCGCAGATATATTTGCCTTCCTTTGTTTTAATTACACTCCAAGGCCATAAAAGTAATGTTTCTGCAACCATCTGCTTACATTCTTACCTTTCTGCCTCTACCTCTTCCTTGCTTTCACTTACCTTACAGCTCCAAGGCTTCCACTTCTCATGCTGACTGTTTTTCTTTGCATTCTTCTGTGAGGGGGGCCAGCCTGCTCCGTTCGCCCTCGCTATACTTAGGCTCACTCCGCTTCCCTACCCTAACCCCATTCCCACCCACTCCTGCATCACCTAGACTTATACCAACACTAACCACTCCCCTAACATCCTCCAATCAAGAATCGCCCTCCATCTGCTATTCACACCTCAATTAACCAATACACTATTTGTAACACTCCTCCCTCTCCTCACAAAACTTAATTGCAACTGTCCTTAATCGCTCTACTCCCACCCACTACATCAACACCCCTCTGTCCCTACATCTTCATCACACCATCTAGATAACCTAACATTTAAAAAGAATACACACCATGTTCTTTCTCCTGCCCAAACTCTATACCCTCCTGCTATTAGCATACTATCTAACATCCTACATTCACCTACACCTACAACATGTCCATAGCCCCACACTATATTATACTAATACCATCTACTCCTCACTCTCCTACCTTTTCATCTTCTCCCAACTCTCCAATCACACACCTACTGCATACTTCCACTTCAAACATGCAGCTGTCAGCAATAACACTAACCACTTCAGCAAACACCTTCACATACTCTCCAAACTGTCACACAAACATTGATCTATATTATCACAGATTCTCTATAGTGGTGATATACACCCAACTCCCAGTCCACATACTGTGCAACATACAATCATGGCTACCATTCCACCACTTCCTCACATTAAAATTACAGACCTTCTCATTCTTAACATGAACCTCAGAAGCCTAGTTAACAAAAATCACAGATTTTCATGCAGTCATTAAACAATACATACCAGACATTCTTATAGCAACAGAAACTTGGCTAAAACCCCATATAAGAGACCCAGACATACTCCCACAAGGTTATAGCATACACAGGTGAGACAGGATCAGGAAGAAGGGTGGTGGGGTTGCAATCTTCTACAAAGATAACCTAAGCATAGACTTCCTACCCAACAAATACCTTTATGATAACAACTTTGAAGTCCTATTAACATGGCTCAGAATCAACCCAAAGAAAAATATTACCATAATAGTCACTTACATACCTCCCAACAATACTCCCACTGCCATTGAGTAACTCATAGCTTGGACAGCCTCAACCTACACCCATGAAACCATTATCACAGCCGACTTTAGCTTAGACTGAAACATTTGCACTGGTGATAAATCCTTCACCTTCATGAATCTACATGGTTTCTCCCAAACAATCCAGATTCCCACTCAAATAGATAAACATAGCAAAAGGAAATCTATCTTAGACTGATCACTTATTAACAGTACCACCCACAACTATCTCTCTGGATGCCTTCCAAATAATTTAAGTGACCATAGACCTACCTACTTAATCCGTCATCAGCTCAACCCACCCAGAACCATAGTTTACAAAGTCGTACAAAATACCAAAAAATTCTCCAACAAAGCATTCTTAGACATGCTCAATAAATGCAACTGGACACCACTCCATCATCTCCAACTTGACCAGGCCATAACATACTTTAATGACACATTTCTAGCTATTCTAAATAGCTTAGCCCCAACTTGTACATGTTCTGTTAAAAATGAGAGATTGCCCTGGTTATGAAAAAAAAAAGACATTAGACTTCAAAAACTAAGGGATAAAACCTGGTTTCAATACCAGAAAACAAAAGACAATAAAACTCTGCTAACATACCAGCAGCTCCGCAATCAAAGCAAAACAACTCAAACAAGTCAAAAAACATATTATACATCTATGCAAAACAAATATGAAAACAATCCCACAAAGTTCTGGCAAGTAATTAACTCACTCCTCCACCAAGATAAAGCTACACCCCCCAGAACCAACAACCAATAACCAAAGCATGAGTATTGCCTCACAAATCTACTTTATAAACACCATCCTCTCCTTAGTTAAAGGGAACAATTCCACCCCTCTGTCTCTTCCACCTAATGTGGAAACTAACAGCAACTCTTTTGACCTCAGACCTGTCCCAACTAACACCATAAGAACAATGCTGAAAAAACTGAAACCTTCTTCCTTAGCAGCTGACCAACTCCCTGATGAGTACCTCAAACTTTCAGCTGATGCCATAGCTCTCCATTCTGGTAAATAGGTCTATAGCAGAACGATATGTCCCAAAATTATGGAAAATTTCCTATACTACCCCTCTACATAAAGGAAGAACATCAACAAAATTAAACAATTACAGACCCGTAGACATCCTTTCCCCCTGTGTCAAAATTCTGGAAAAATTTATCCACACTCAATTACTACAGTACCAATTATCTCACAACCTTATCTCTCCCTCCCAACATGGTTTCAGATCAAAACACAGCACCACCGCAGCCTTAATTAATTTCTCTAACACCATCAGACAACTGAGAAATTCAAACCAGCATGTAGCATTGATCTTCCTAGACATGTCAAAAGCATTCAACACTGTCTCCCATCAGAAACTTCTTAGTACTCTTGCCTCACTAAAGTTATCAAAGACTTCCCTCTCCTGGTTCCTAAGCTATCTTTCTGACAGACATCAAGCAGTATGATGGAAATCCAAACTCTCACCACTTCTGTCTGTCTCAGTCAGAGTCCCCCAAGGGCTTGGACCCCTTCTTTTCATCATCTTCTCCAATGATCTAGCCTCATCCACAACACACATTAAAGTAGTTCAGTATGTGGATGATTCAACTTTAATCTGCTCAGCAGATACCTTACCAGATCTCCAAATAGTAGCCCAACAAGCTTTTAATGATATAAAAACATGTCTAAGTAAATCACAACTAATCCTTACCCCCAAAAAGACACAGTTAATGCTATTTACTAGTAGCAAACATTCGCCAACCACACCTCCTTTCACCATTCTCTCAGCAAACAACACAGCCATTCACAACCAGTTTAGCATACAAAACTCCTTGGCGTGACAATCGACAACAAACTCAGATTTTGACCAACACATAGCTATCACAA
Source organism: Protopterus annectens (assembly GCF_019279795.1). NCBI lineage: Eukaryota > Metazoa > Chordata > Ceratodontiformes > Protopteridae > Protopterus > Protopterus annectens. The sequence goes on along the minus strand of NC_056739.1, from coordinate 1,610,862,978 downwards.
TTAAGAAAGTTCATATCAAATTTGGCTCACTGTACAGAAGCAAGCCATTCCTCACTGACAATACCAGACTAGCCATATCCACAACATTCCTCCTCTCTACGCTGCTATATGCTTTCCCCCTCTTTACCAACTTTAAAAAATCAGACTTAACCAAATTAGAACCTTGCTACAACAAAATAGCCCACTTTGCAGCCAACCTTCCCCACCAAACCCATTTTATTGTTCTACATAAATTAAATTGGCTCGAGCTACCTAACCTTCTCCATCTCTACCAACTTAAATTCACACAAAATATCATCTTCCATTCTGACAGTTACCCATCTATCAAGGAACTTGTTGTTCCCTACTCACGCCCAAGAAATCTTAGATCTACAGAAAGAAACTTTCTCACAGTAAACAAAGCTAACAATACTCACAGTAAAGCCCTATTCTCAAACCAAATAGCCAAATTATGGAACTCTCTACCCCACACCCCCCAAAACACACCTGAATCTACCAATTTCAAACAACTACTATTTGAACATCTATCCAAGAAGAGGCATGGCTCCTGCACCAAACCTGACTGACAAGATAACTATAACTCTTTCAACACACTGTCCACTCCTTACCTCATTTTCTCTCTCTCATTTGTTCCTAACTATTATTTAATATGTACACAGTACTAATTTTATTTTTCTCACAGGGATCTTCACTGAAATGCTTGTATGTTTTTCTTTTTGAACCTGTATCTACTAGAAAACTGTACTGAATACTACTTTGTATGGCCTAACTAGATGATGTGTATTCTCCATCTTACTGTATGTATGCTATCATGCTATCTAATTATTGTATTTTGCTTATATTTCTGTGTATCTTTTCTCCCTGGGCCTCCACTGAAAATGGGCTTCTGGCCCAGTCGGACTTTCCTGGTAAACAAATGTAAATAAATAAATAAATAAATAACAATACGCATAAGTTCATGCAAATTATAATTACATCAGTTAGCTATAACAAAGCCACAGCAAGACAATCATCCCTTGATTGGATCCTAACATCCTCTCCAAATAAAATATCATCCCATGGAACTCTGGTAAGTGATCACTTAGGCTGTCTGACAATCTACACCATAAGGCACCAAAGCAACAGTCCAAAATACATTATTACAGCATAAGAAAACTTACCACTTTTCATGAAGACACTTTCATTAATACATTTCATCTCCTTAAGTGTGACTCACTAAAGACACTCCTCAAAGAGAGTGCTGTCTCTTAATTCAATAAAATCTTCCCAGGTGTTTTAAACACACTAGCCCCCTCAGAACAAAGAGTCAAATCCAACTCTGTCTCATGATTATCCTTAGAAATTAAATAACTCATGAAAAAACAGACAAAGCATGGAAGTCTGAACAAAAAGTAATACAGCTCCTACTTTATTAGCATATAGGCAACTTAGAAACCTTGCAAAAGAACTTATCACAAAAAATAAGGAAACCTATTACTCAGCCTGCCAAAAAACATACACTAATAATCCAAAACTGTTCTGGGCCTCAATCAGTGAATAGCTAAATCCAGGACAAGCTACACAGCCAGCAATAAAACACACACAACAAATGTGCTATAACCATCCAATTCAATACCCACTTTATACAGGAAGTACTGTCATCAACCAAGCAGGTAACCAGTCAAGCTCTTGATGTCCCTACCATTCAGATAACCTTCTTCAACATTTCTCCTTTAAACCACTTTGCAGAGATACCACAAAAAATACCTCAAATATTTACAGCCAACTGCCACTGCCCTGACAATCTACTTGGCAAATATCTTAAAACAGCATCTGAGGTTACTGCATATCCAGTCCCAGTTTTGATAAATCGATCCTTATCTGAAGGTAAAGTCCCCCTGCTATGGAAAAACAAATCCTTCATTATTATACAAGGCTGCACAAGGGTGGAATGAATGCAGATCTTTCAAACTATCAACTAATTCCCAATTTATCTCCTCTATCAAAATAATAGAAAAATGTATCCATACATAACTTCTCAATGATCTAATACATAACCAGCATCTGTCTTCAACCCAACATGACTTACATCCTCATAACAGTACAACTGCTGCTTTGCTGAATTTTGCAAATACTATCAAAACCCACAGAAATACTGGAAGCCTAGTCTCCGCCATTTTCCTAGACTTATCAAAAGCTTTGAATATGTCTCCCACCAGAAATGATTACATAAACTTTCATCTTTAGGGCTGTGCAACTTTTAACTGCAGTGGTTCCATAGCTATCTCTCAAACAGACCACAAGCTGTGAAATGGAAAAAATATTTCTCTACCTTCTTGCCAGCAACTGTTGGTGTCCCACAAGGATCTATACTAGGCCCATACTTTTCAGCATATTCATCAATGACCTTTACACTGCTAGAAAAAATGCTACCCTAGTTCCATGTCTCTACCCTAATCTGCACTGCCAAAACTGTCTCTAAACACTAAATCCTTACACATTAATCCTTATTAATTAAAACACAGTTAAATAATTCACAACTACTTCCAAACCTTAAAAAACAAAATTACTGCTCTTTGCCTCAAAACACATCTCTGTCAAAACACTATTCACAATTTCCTCAGGCAATAACTTAATGATAAAATAGGTAAACTACACAAAATTACTGGGTGTCATTATAAATAACCAGCTGAAATTTGAGTTATGCCTGTGTGGCACAGGATACAACTGGCATATACTTCACGCATAATGGAGAAAAAATAATCAAAAACTATCTATGTTATGCACAGTGAAAACTTACTGACACGGCTATAGGATTTATGGCCTTTACTTTCTTATTGCTATCTCTACTCTTCTCTGCCCCAATTTCCACTAACCTTCACATCTCACAATTATTCAAACTTGAGCAATGTCATAATAAAGCCAAGTACAGTACACACAGACTTCTTATAAGTCAAAAATTACCCAGCCCTTAACAAGGGAAAAACACTAATCACCATAACAAAATCAAGTAATACTGCAGGTGACTCTATTTTCCAACAGATGAGCTAAACTGAGGAACCACATCCCACTACCACTGAAATCCATTTAAAATGTAAATTCATTTAAAACACAAGTAAAACTTTACTTGTCAAGTCAATGGATCTGCGCCTTTATATCTTACCTGTCAAGTCAATGGATCTACACCTTTATATCTTACCTGTCAAGTCAATGGATCTACACCTTTATATCTTACCTGTCAAGTCAATGGATCTACATTGTTATATCTTACCTGTCAAGTCAATGGATCTATGCCTTTATATCTGACCTGTCAAGTCAATGGATCTACACCTTTATATCTTACCTGTCAAGTCAATGGATCTACATCTTTATATCTTACCTGTCAAGTCAATGGATCTACGCCTTTATATCTTACCTGTCAAGTTAATGGATCTACACCTTTATATCTTACCTGTCAAGTCAATGGATCTACATCTTTATATCTTCAGGATAAATGCCACTGTAATCTTCAAATTGCCATAACATCAAACCATTTCTTTTCACTTCTATACCCCACAACCAGTCTTTGCCAATACCTGAAGTGTTTTACTAGCATCTCCCAGCCATATACATAGCTTTGTGACACTGCTTGTTAACCCATCTAATTTACTTCTGCTGTAACCCTTATAATAGCCAGATATAATTCTCTCTGAACCTGCTTTATACCCCACCTCTTAACTACAATGTAAAACATTTTCTGTCCTATCGAGCTCCTTCTCTCACTTAAATTTCTTTGAATTCCTAATCAGAAATCACAATCACATCTATTACCTATTTGACAAGCCCACTAATATACCTCTTCAAATGTTCAGTATTCAACATCTACTAAATGCGTATCTTTTATACTGAAATAGTTTGCTTTAGTTCATATGAATGCTAGCTAATTAGCAAATGTATGTATAATTACTAATGTATATTGCTTATTGTCTTTTCATGTAAATTATTGAATATCTGTTTAAACATGTTTGTAATATGTTGGAACTTTTTTCTCTGGACCTCCTCTGAAAGAGGTTTTTTTACACTAAATCCAGTCAGACAAACCTGGTAAACAAAAACAAAATAAAAAATAAATAAAATACCGCTTTAAGAAGCAGTCCTCCTAACAAATGTTATAGAATACACAGTTTGCAATTTGCTGTTAATCAGGAGTATGAGTGGCAGTATGGAGGGGTGGTTTGGCATAATGGTTAAGGTCTTCACCTCAGAGACACCAGGTACAGGATTTAGTTCTGACCATGGGTTACTGGCTAGGCTTAAAATGGCTGTTCAGGGCAATTAGCCTAGTCTTCTCTTTTGCAGGTGCTTGTTAATCAGGAACATGCTTATATCAGAAAACATCAGGTGCTTATGTATATGCTGTAAGCCAATGGTGTATTATACCATGGAATTTTAACTCAAATTCTCTAATGCTGTATATGTAGCTGAGGTATGCCTGCATGGCACCGAATTACCAATAGCAGAGATGAAAAGACTGAAAACCCCATAACACTGATGTCCCAGAACACCGACTCTCCACTCCAGGTAAGTAACCTCTTGGCTACCATGTTGAACTTAAATCCACTCGGTAGTGTGCTCTTGGAGGTGGTATATTTAGTTAGGTAGGTGGGGGTTGGAGCCCCCCACACACGCACACACGTGGGTGGGTTTAATTTGCTTTGGTTTTACTTTTTTTTTTTCACTTTGGCCAAGTGGTAACTGACCTGGAGTGAAAAGTTGGTGTTCCAGAATGTCGGTGTTTTGGGGCTGTCAACCTTTTCTTCTTGGCAGTATGTAAGTCAAGTAAGTGAACGTTCGGTCTACTGAAGTAGACCCATGAGAATATATGTGTGAACCACAGTTCAGGACTTAATTTCCATCAGATAATCTGCTGATCATGTTTTTAAATATCCCATTGCAAGAATGTTTTCCATTGTGTATAGGTGGATCCAAAAATGCAGTTTTATACTGCATAACAGAAGAGTGGACCCAGTAAAATTTGTCCTTAAATCCCTAATATCCTCACTTTTCTTCAACATGTCAGTTTGGATGTTGTGTAAAACACAAGTCTCAATCATCTCATCTTCAAATTCGACTCTGTAAAGTTCAAGCCTTTTTAAAAGCAGCTGCAGAGTTCAGTATGTAAATTTAAGTGTCTTTGAAGGCAGTGGCATGAGAGGTTTCAAGTCTTAGAATAAGTCCTCTGCTTAATCCAGCAGCATTTCTACAAGGGCTGACAAACTGTATCCTTAGTGCATTTCGCCAGAGCACTGGAGAAATATCTAAATCAACCATAGCTCTCAACATCTTAGCACAAAATATCTGGATAAAGCCATAAAGTAATGGGAGACGAAGCCCCAAGAATAATGACAGATTTTAAATACTGCTCTTTTAAACTTGGAAAGTTGCTAGAATAAAAGGTATTGTGCTACAAAGTATTTTCTGAAGGATATGAAGCCTGAAAGTCAAATGCCTGTTATTATCTAGTGAATTCAGTCCTCGCTAATTTGCCACAAAAATTCAGAAAAGCAGAAAATTTTATGAAGAACAGACCAAAAATATGAGACAAAAATCTAGACATTCTACAAAAATCTAGACAGTTAAGAGGTATGCATGTAACCTGGAAAAGTGTGAGAAATCACTTGTGTTAAAGATAATATGCACACGGGCAAAACAAAAGTACATTTTATACTTGTATTTCAGCTCCTCTGCACCATCCCCACCCCACCCCATTAAATGGACAGTTATCCTGTGCGCAGTAAATTATATTCAAAATGTGTGAAAATAACTTTTAAAAAGGCCAGCTGTCATGGCTAACATTTCCAGACTTTTCTAGCTTTCATGGGCTGAAGCAAGATGTGCATACAACAAGCTTAAGTCATTGGCGGGGACCTTGGAACTGAAGGAGTAGATAAATGGATGTGGTGTTTGAAGCTCTTTTAATTCACTGCCACCTGACAAAGTACTGTGCTGCTTTCAGTGAAAGGCAAGCAAGAAGTGCATCAGTGATATTCAGAAAGTGGCATATAAAAGTAACACCTACCGAAAATGAAGTAAAAATCAAAAACCCTATTCTTGGAGTAGAAATCTTCATTAATTTCACAAACAATTATGTACGTTGTTTATTCTCTCTCTGTATATCTATATGATCTATCTATATATATTTTTATATATGTGTGTGTGTGAGTGTGTGTGTGTGTGTGTGTGTGTGTGTGTGTGTGTGTGTGTGTGTGTGTATATAAATATATATATATATATATATATATATATATATATATATATATATATATATATATATATATATATATATATATATATGTGTAGGTCTGCTGATAATCAGTGAATGACCCAAAGATTGATAAAGTCGACCACAAACAGTCGACTTCGCAAATGCCAACAAGTTACTACACATGCATTGAGCAAGAAATTTTGTCACATACAAAACACTGCTTAAAAAAAAAAACAGTAAAACATTTTTTGCAAGGGCACCACCACACACCCTTTTAATTATGTACACTGACACTGAGATCACACAGAGAAAAGGCACATTTCTGTACCCTGAAAATTGTGCGATCTCGCACAATTGTTGACCATATGTGTAGCCAAAATCAGTTCACCCATCTTACTCTATACATATATATATATATATATATATATATATATATATATATATATATATATATATATATATATATATATATATGTATGTATATATTTGAATGCTGGGTAGAATCAGAGATCCCTTGTAAGCTGTAAGCTTTTGGTAATTGCCCCTGGCCAGTTGCATTATAAAGGAGAAACAGAGTTGTCTGAAGTAACATATTTGGTAAGTCCTTTGAGTTTTTGCTGGACTTTGCAAATAAGAAGAAAGGGGTAACATCCCCCTTAAGGGGATTGAAACTGCATTCATCTTCTTGGTCTCTATGTAAGGTGGCCTAGAGCAAAAGAGCTTTAGCTGTCTGTTTAGATTAGAAGCAAACAGATCTATTTATGGATACTCCCCACTGGTGTGCTTTCTCTAGGAAGACCTCTCAGTGTAGCATCCACTCGGGGGGGGGGGGGTCTATTCTTGGACTGGTCAATGAGTCTGCTGCAGTGTTCTACTCAGATGCCTGTAGAAATAAGTTGTGTTGAATTACTGTGTCCCAGGCAGTCATGGTCAGTTTGCAGAGGAGGTAAGATTTGTTCCTCCCTGTTTGTTTTTCTTTTTTTACAACAACATTCTTTAATTCTTACTAAATAGTGTTTACAACTTTTTGGCATTCCACATGCATGGGGCCTCTTTTCTTGAACCATTGGCAGCAAGCACTTAACTTTTAAAATCCATCACTTCTTATACATCCATGTCATACCTGATATCAATGTTTAAAATTTTTATTTTTCTTGACATTGCAACCACCACCTTTTTTAATATATTTAATTTTGCGGTCTATGTTTCTTTTTATTATTGTATTCTTCTTAACAACTACTATGAACATTAAACAATAAACAATGTTCCACCTTGTTTGTTTATATACTACACCACAGTGGTGTTGTCCGGCTATCACTACTAAAAGGGTTCTTGGAGATCACAGCTGATACAGAAGGTTCAGTGCATTTAATAGTACCATACTTTCTTTCAGGTTTATGTATTTGCACCAGTACTGTGATTCCTAGATTCAATGCACCATTACACCCTGAGAAACAGCAGCTCAAGTAAAGTCCAAAGCATCTGTAGCCACTGTCTGGGAAGTGTATGGAGAAGAGAAAGGAATTTCTGGGTTGCCAAGAACTTGATTGGCCGATCAAAGAAGTTTTTTCTTCAAAAAACTGAGAACTAGACTAGGATAGGAAAGGAAAGGAAAGGAAAGGAAAAGGAAAGGAAGGGAAAGGAAAGGGAAAGGAAAAGGAAAGAGAGGAAAGGAAAGGAAGGGAAGGGGAAAGGAAAGGAAAAGGAAAGGAAGGGAAAGGAAAAGAAAGGAAAGGAAAATGCTAGACCCAAACTGATTTGAGATACCATTGAATTTTTCTCATGTATTCTATGGCAAAAGGTAGCATAAGGTTAGAAGAACCCAATAACCCTAGAACTTATAGAATTTCTTAGAGGTTATCTAAAGTGAAAGACTGATGATGTACTGATGTATGTTTGCATTTTCTAGCAGAACAAAAGCTGTCATAAGTGAGACGTCCAGAATGCATTCCCAAGAAGGCTTAAACTTTGAGCTTTGGCCTGCTAAGACCTACATGAAATCAAATCAACTGGATGTATAAATGAATTTAAGTAAATCTTTATCTGCACTTTTTTCAAATAATACAGCATTTAAATTGATTTATTTGTGTTGCTTTGAATGCTATCTGTCTGGAAGTTGTGACTCTGTTTTTTTAGTTAGTGCTTGTTAGAATTCTTGAATAGTCAGTGATAAGTGCGGGTAATTTACTTCATTGCTATTCAGTTCCTGCCTTATATAAGTGGTACATTTTGAATTATTTTCTGCTTAAACTCTGAGCTTCGGCCTGCTAAGACCTACATGAAATCAAATCAATTTGACATATAAGTGAATTTAAGTAAATCTTTATCTGTACTTTTTTCAAATAATACAGCATTTAAATTGATTTATTTGTGTTGCTTCGAATACTATCTAGCCGGAAGTTGTGGCTCTGTTTTTTGAGTTAGTGCTTGTTAGGCTAGTTATTTTACATTAAGAAGGTTCGTGGTCTGCACTCTTGAGGGAGGAGAGGCTGGACTCTACCCTTCTGAGCTGGGAATTTCTTGTTAAAGGCTTATACTGCCTGCATATTTGAACTGTTTCTTACTGAAATTGGTGTGCCTTGTTTGCTGTAGCATAGACTAGATCCAGGCCTGCTGAATCTAGCTTTGTTTGTATAACTTGAGCACTAATCTAGTCCTTCTTTTTTGGAGAAGGTTCCCCTGCACCCCAGTGGCAGGAGTGTGCAGTTAGAACTTGTCTTATTTAAGACTACAGGAACAGGGCTCAGTTTTGAGATTTTTTTACTGTTTAATTGGGTAATTTGTTTAAAAGCCTTTTCTGATTGCTTGTAGTCATCTAAAGCTGTTTTAAGTGTATTTTTACTGTTTGTAGTTGTTTAAAGCTGTTTTAAATGTATTTTTTTCTGTTTTGCCTTATCTTTCCAAAAAAAAAACGTCTTTGTTTCCCACCTTTCTAAGCTAGTATAGTCCAGTTTTCAGGCTAGTGCTGAATTCAGGGCTGTTACAATTTTCTGAGTTGCCCATACCTTACTTGGATAGAGAGAGGTTTCTCTGTTCAGCTGTGAGAGAGGGAGCTTTGAGCAGCCATCCGTCCCTGGAGGAGTGGTTCTAGCCCAGAAGTTGGTAGTTTGTGGGCCATTTTGGGCTAATTTCTATCTCTTTTATTTCCCTGCTGTAAAAAACGTGTTTGCATGGTTTTGCATATCCAGGCAGTGCCAGTTAGCTAGGGCTAAATTTATCCTGGCTCTGCCAAGTCTCCTCTTCAGTTTTTCCCTTGAAAGTAGTCTAACTCTCAACCTAAGCACTTAAAAAGCATCCTACAGTCCAGCACTGCTCAGACCTAATAGCAAGCACTAATATACACCGACACTTGATTGCCCAGCAGGGCAAGGCTCATTATTCACCCCTCACCAACCAAGCAACTAAGCAGCTCACCCTACTATTCAGACATGACCAAAGGGCAATTTCAGGTATACTCTCCAGTCCAGCTGGTGAACCTGGGTATCCTGAGGCAATATTACAACTGTCTCATGTACACAGACAACCCTCTCCTCCTACCACAAAACATTAACATATGTGAGAGATGCAATTATATAGCTAAACTGGAGGCTAAGCTCACTCCACCCAAGACTGGAACAAGCAGTCATGAGGCGAAGGTTAACACTTGCACCACACATCTAGCCTCACATAGACATACTAAACCAGCACTGGCAATAAATACACATAAATACATGAAATCATACTCAGTGACTCTAAATAAAAACCTGCAAAAGCATCACAGACCTCCAAAGCAGACACCCAAAAAGCCTGCACCTCCCGTCACAAACCAGACAATACATAAAACACAAAATCAGTGTGCCGCACTGTCACAGCCCGTAAGGCAAAATAACATACCTAACACACTAGTAATAGGCGACTCTATAGTCAGGCACACTGATGTCCCACTCACTAGGCTGGACAAGGAGAAGGTTACTGTTAGCTGCCTGTCAGGAACCAGAATCCGCCACATAACACAAGCACTCAGGTCACTCCAGAACAAGTACAAATATGACTCTGTCATTGTTCATGTTGGTATGAATGACCTGAGACGTACCTCCTTGGACTACATGAAAAGAGACATGGAAGAGCTCTCTGATCATGTAGCCCAGGAGGGTATGACCCTGACCCTGAGTAGCATCCTGTCCTCACCAAGAATGATACGCAGTATAAAGAAAAAATGATCAATTTCAACAATTGGCTAAGCTTCTGGTGTCATTCAAAGGGGATCCAGTGTCTGTCAGCCTGGGATGACATGCTCGACAGGCCTCATTGCTTCACAAGAGACAGCTTGCACCTGTCACCCCTAGGCTTTCGAATACTGGCCAAGGCTCTTGCTGCCCCCATAGTGCCTTTTTTAGGCAAGGCTCAGAAGTCAAACCCACTTCCGTAAACAGCACAAATAAAAAAATGAGGGTTATGCTACTCAAAGCCAGGAGTTTAAATCTCAAAATACATGCACTCGAAGCACTCCTCAGTATGGAGAACGTCAACATCTGTGCAGTAACTGAAACCTGGTTCAAGGCTCCACAGAGCATCCCAGCACTACCGGGCTACAACTCATACCACACATTTTGGCCACAGAACATGGACCGAAACACAAAAGGAGGGGGTGTATCCATATTCATCAAGGATACCTACACATCCAGGTTAGTGGCGCAGCATGATACCTCCAAGATCATCCATGTGCAACTAACATCAGGCAAATCTGCAATGCAAATTGTGGCCTGCTACAGATCACCCTCCATGACCAAGGACCACCACTCTGCCTTTCTGGAGACACTGGAAAACATGAAGGTCCTACCGAACACCATGATACTGGGCAATTTCAATTATCCTAACGTTAACTGTGAAAACTACTCAAGTACAAACTCCCAGGTCCACCACTTCCTGGAATTTATCAACTCAAATGCCCTGGTTCAGCTGGTAAACTTCTCTACCAGAGGTGAAAACATATTGGACCTGGTCATCACCAACATGGGCGACAAGTGTTCCACACCAGAGGTCAACCCATCACTGGTTAGATCAGACCATAAACTAATCACTCTGGATGTCCACACCCCAATACCATCCCCAACTAAGGAAACCACAGTAAAAAACTTTTCTAAAGCAAACTTCACCTTACTTAAGTCAGAGGTGGTAAGTTTCACAGCCCCAACACTAAAGGATAATGCTGCCCAAGATGCAGAAACCTTTACAAATGCACTCTATGAGCACCTACAAGGATGCATGGATCATGCCATCCCTAGCAAAACCAAGACTCACTCCCCTAAGAGAAGGAATCCAGTCTGATGGACCCTTGCCATAAACAGGCTATACAATAGAAGGAGGAAACTAGTTCAGAAAAAAAAGCAAATCCCAAGAAGGAAAGACATCCCTGATCAGTATCAGTAAGAAACTAAGGTCCCTCATAAAATCCTCCAAGGCTAACTTCGAAAGAAAAATAGCCAAGGATTCGAAAGATAACCACAAAGCCTTCTTTAGCTATGTCAAGAATCTAAGTGTCAACTCGCAGATATGCTCTGAGCTAGTGCAAAATAGCACAAAATATACTGAACCCACTGATATTGCCAACATCCTGGCAGATAGATTCAGTGCAAACTTCACCTCCCTCTTATCCCAAAAGGGTCCACAACAATACCGGAAAAGTGTAGTGTCCCGGAAATCACAGACGCACAGGTGAAAACAGCCCTTTCAAAAGCCAAAAGCACAGCGTCAATGGGGCCAGATGGTGTCACAGGCTGCGTCTTGCATGAACTGCAGAACGAACTAACCTCCCACCTAAACACACTGTTCAACCTCAGCCTCTCCACAGGCTATGTGCCCATAGAATGGCGCACAGCAACAGTTATTCTGCTCCACAAAGGAGGGGCCACAACTGACCCTGGTAACTATCGCCCCATAAGCTTGACTAGCCTGGTCTGCAAGGCTATGGAGTGCATCATCATGGAACTCATTAACAAAGACATTGGGAACCTCCAAACACTTGACCTGACCCAGTTCGGCTTTGTTAAGGGCAGATCATGCCTACTAAACCTGGTTGAGTTCTTCAAGACAGTCACCAAGGCCATAGATGAGGGGAAGGTAGTTCACACAGCCTACCTTGACCTCGCCAAGGCTATTGACACCATTTCCCACTCAGGAATTATAGAAAAACTCACCAGCCTAAACATAAACCCCTACGTCACAAGATGGGTTGCCAACCGGCTTACAGACAGAACTCACATGGTAAGAATAGCGGGCTCCAAGTCTGACTCTAAACCAGTCCCAAGGCTCGGTCCTGGGACCCCTACTGTTTGGCATATGCTTCTCGGAAGTACAGGCATACACAGGAGGACTATGGCTAACCAAGTTTGCCGATGACTGCAAACTGGGAGCCATAATTGACTCACTGGCTGACACAGGCATTCTCCAAAAGGGCCTTACTGAGATGGACACCTGGTGTCAAAGTCATGGTCTCAAGCTAAATGCCAAAAAATGCATAGTCATCCCGTTTGGAAAAAACAAAACACCCATGAATTACCACATAGGTAGCAGCCCCCTTAATACAGAAGAGATAATAAGAAATCTGGGGACCCAGGTAGATAGTAATCTCTCCTTTGACAAGCATATTGCCAGAGTAGTTAGGAAATCCTTCTATGTAGCCCATCTAATTACTAAAGGGTTCGCATCGAGAAATAAAGAGGTTATAGTGCCCCTCTACTCATCACTCATCAGACCCATCATAGAGTACAATGCCCCATTTGGGATGTACCTCACAAGACACTTCCAACAGCTGGAAAGACCACAAAGGTACCTCACCAAGAGGATTACTGGTCTCAAACATATGCCCTATGCAGCCCGACTGGAAAAACTCCAGCTGTACTCAGTGGCATATCGCTTACTCAGAGGTGATCTCTGCCTGACTTACAAAGCCATATCCAACTCAGAATTGATGGACATGCTCCACCTAAAGAAATCCAAGTCACTGTGAACCACTCACTCTAGTGAGCTAAACCTCACTACAACAATAAATAGAACATGCTGGAGGGACAGATTCCTGTCACAGAGACTCCCCATGCTTTGGAACAAAATTCCTAACTACATTAGGCAGAGCCCCTCACCAACACTCTTCAAGAGAAACCTTGATGAGTGGATGGGTAATAGAAAATACACCTCTAGAATCACTTCATTGGCTTTTCTTGACAGAGGCTCAGTTAATTAATCAATGGGGCGGAGAAAGCTGACACACTCTGGCTAGACTTATTAATGCCCTTGGGCAGATAGCCTAGTACCTACCTATGAACCTAAGAGTTATAGAAAGAGCAGATTGCCACAAGACAGTGCCTACTAAACTGACATTAATCAGCATGAAGTTAACTGTTGTAAACATGATTTGAATTATCAATAAGAGACTGTCAGCTGAATGTATAGCAGTAGGCAGGATAGGACATCTTTGTAAACATATCTAAATCATTTTAGTGTTTGTTAGTCTTTAGTGCTGCCTCAGGTAATATCGGAAACTTGTAAACTCTTCAGTAAATGCTATTTGTTTATGTTAGGTGATCTTGCAGATTCCAAAGTGCACTTTACATCAGGGCAGTATCTGCCAAGCAGACTTTAAATAGTAGAAGTTTGTTGAGAATGCTGTCCAATTACAGTACTAAGAGATTAACTGCTTAAAGTGCTGCATCAAGAAAGACAGAGAAGGCTTGCAGACACAATTATCTGAATACTGACTTTTTTGATAGGCAGCTTTGCAGCCATCTAGATAAGACAGTATAAGCTTGTTAACACCTTTAAGTGCTTCTGTTTTTACTAGATGCCCCTGAAAAATCTTTAAAGCACAATTGTAGGCACGAGGGTAGAAAAGTAGCATTCACCAGTCAGGCAATAAAAAAAAAGAAAGTTAATGCACCTTCAGATGCTTCTTTTTCTCACTAAGTGATCCTGAAAAAAATTTTTGTTGTTGGAGGCACAAAAGCAGAAAGGCACTGCCGACCAGGCAGATATTTAAAAATAGAATGTTAAGTACTTAATTTCAATGTGATGTGACAGTTACAACCATCTTGTAGTGATTTCTGCTTAGGCAATCAGGAAATTTTCTAAAGTGCCACATTAGGTCTGAAAGAGTAACTTTATAAACACCTTTAATTGGTTTTGTAACCGGTCTCTTGAAGTGCAGTTTCATGCAAAACAATACTGCAGACTTTTAAATTGTTTCATTAGCTACTTGTTTATTTTTAGATGACTCTGCAGTACCCCACAAAGTACTGTTTGAAGTAAGAGAGCATTATTACTGCTTATCACATGAATGTATCAGACAATAGATGAATCAACTTGCATAAGCAAGCTCATGCCAAATTGGTTTCTTAGTGCTAGTAACATCTGCTCAGTCAAAACCGTTGCAGTAGCCTGAGCTACATAGAATACATCCTGCTAAAGATATGACAACCGGCCAGCTTCCAAAGCTTAAGGACACTTCCCACATGCCCTAGCTGCCGAATAGTTCAAGGAGAGCTGTATAAAATCAGTGTTTAGGGTGCCAAAGTTTGAAAACTTTTTTGCCATTGAAGTGCACTCTTTCGTGTGGGTTTGAGTGATTGATGGTTGGTTAGTGCTGGGCAGATAAGTACCCCATTGAGGAATAACTTCCATTTTATTATATTCTGTGAGGAAAATTTTATATTTTCTATCAAAACATATCATCAGGGACTAGGGCTAGTGCTTTTTGTGGTTGTCATAAAAAAAAGAAAAAAACTTCAAAACTTAAAGTTTTAGTCAGTAGTAAAGGAGTAGGACTGATTTATCTAAGTTATCTAAGCTCTGCTGCCCACTTGACAGACACTTGTTTTTTAGTAGAAAGGTGAATCTTGCTCCCAGCTCCTCAGTTCTTCCCCCAGTCCATGAGAAGAAAAAGTTAACTAGGAAACGTCAGTCTTGACGCCGGCTTCCTCTTCACCTCAGCTGTAGATGAGTGACAAAAACTTATAATATCTTGAAAAATAACAGCACAGGATAACTAGAAGAACGGCAAACATAAAAGTAGTAACCTATTGTGAAAATGTAAAAGTATTAAACTTAATTTCCTTTATAATGCAGCAGGTTTAGAGAAGTTCTTAAATTAGTATATAAGACTGGTTTGCACAGGTTCCTGTATGGATGCAGAGGATTGAAATTGTCTGAGAGGCATGGCTAATAAGAGGCATTGCTACTTCTAATAAATGTAAGAGGTGTCTAGTCTCCACCGGTTTAGTGTCAGTTGTTAAGTACTGGAATAAATCACCAGGTCATGTTAAAGCAGTGAGAACATATAACATTTCAAATCAATGAGTTGACAAATTCATTGAGGAAAACACATTTATTCAGCTAAGTTGGTAGCCTAATATGGACAAATGTTAAATGTTAAATATGGCTAATATAGACTACAATCTATTGCCTATTGGGTGATTATGATGATGCAATACAGTTCAGTACATGCAAATCAGAGAAGAAGCAACGCTTTCTCCAGTGCTAAAATGAAATGTATTTGCAAAATATATAATAAGAAGAAACCTAAAAACTTGAAACCAGAACCAGACCAGACTAAAGAATAGGTTCGTGGAAGGTTTTAACAAATATCTTGAATATTTAGAGTTGAAATGGCAAGTCTATTTAAGATAGGCTAAAGCTCACAATTTCAGTCAAAAGCTTGCTAATAGTGTTTAATACATTGGTTAATATGTTTGTATTTATGTGTGAATTAATGTGTAATTTGTTTCTAAAATAAGTTTTAAATTGGAATGTTTTAATTGGTTACAATGTGTGATTTGTAAGTCAATTGTGATATTGTCCTTCTTGTATTTAAATAGCATCAATATGGTACAATTTTTTTACTCTGAAGTTCTTAAATACGATAGAACGAAAACGCTTAATAAAACTTTTTTATTTAGATTGTGTTAATGCTTCCAGTGTACTGCGATTTTATGTTTTTTTTTTCAAAATATATAATACTCCTCGTCTCACAGCAAGAGGTTCTTCAGTTCAATTCTCGGCTGGAGTTCCTCCTGTGCGGAGTCTGCATGTCCTCCCTGCAGCTGCGTAAATGCTAAAGACATGAGGGTAGGTGCATGTGCGTGTGGGTGTGCCTTCCCTGAAGGTTCGGTGTTGAGCTGGCACCTCGGCACAGTAAAAATCCACTGCCAATCATTAGCGGACTGGTGATCCGCTGTGGCGACCCCTAACCATGAAAAGCCGAAAAGACATTGTTTGTATAATACTCCTCTTAAAGGTAAACCAAACAGAATTGTTTAGTTGATCATAATCTGTCCTCATTATGAAAAAAAATGCCAATGCTTCATTTGTTAAAACCTGAAATTCACAAAGCCACACAGTTTATAGCAAGACAAAATTTACACTGAATAGTGTCTTGAAGACATCTGCTTTAGTAGGGGTGATTATGAGATGACAATTTTGCAATGTGCTAATCCCCCAAGTAATTCAGTAGAAAGTGGGAGTCATCTCATTGTAATCCAGTAATGTTCTAAATGGTTTAGGAGACAGAAATCATCCTCATTATAGCTATCAACACATAACCAATAAAGAAATGTATAATAAACATGTTGCCAGGCTTGAAGTGTGAATAGTATGGCATAAAAACCCATGTGATTCTGTATTTAAAATTCCTGACTTGGATATACAGAAGGAGGCTAATTGATTGATTGAGTGATTGCCTTATGTTTACTGGGCAAGCCCAACTGGCACACAGACCCATTTTCAGTGGAAACCTGGGAGATAAACTCCATATGAAATATAATTAAGTTGATTACATAAAAATGAAAAAAAAAAGTAAGGTTGCATACAATGTTACAGAGTTTGCAGTACTGTGCAAATGTGATACTTTTTTAACACACAAACTGAGATTTTGTTAAGGTATAAACCATTAGCAGTAGTTGATAATATGACAAATAAGATAACCTTTTTGACACCGACTGAGATTTTGTTAAGCTATAAACCATCAGCATTAGTTGGTGATAAGAAGGCCACCATGTTGAAATTTTCCCTTACCCACACAGTAGTGTGACTTCAGAGTTGGTATATTTAATTAGAGGGTATGGAGGGCAAAGCCCCCAACACTGGTTGGTTTAATTTTCTTCGGGTTTAATTTTGTTTTTTTGGGCCAAGTGGTTACTTACCTGGTGTTGGAAGTCGGTGTTCCTGGACGTCGGTATTCTGTGGTTGTTGGCTTTCTTATCTCAGGATTCTAAAAGCTGGCCTTCTGGTATTTTAGTCTTCCAAAGCGGACCTATATATATATATATATATATATATATAAAGGTTTACTATCAAAATATTTTTTAATAAAATTACCAAATTGTTTTAATGAATTTGGTAATACCGAATTACCAGAATGTTGGAAATAGTAACCAATATGATCTACATTCGAAATTCTGAACTTCTGTTTTGGAAAGCCCATGTTATATATACCATCTCCAAGATCAAACTACAGTGAGGAAAAGAGAAAATTTCCCGATCAGCATTGTACTGTGATCTCCATTCAAAATGTCAACTTCATATTAACGAATGTGTACTCACTTTCGCTAATAAGACTTCAAACAATTTTGATAAATCAAAAAAATCAACTTAAGGTCTAAGAGAAATAGCACAACTAGCACATATAACTCATTGCATGTTGTAACCCTTATGAAAAAAGCAATTAATTAGGTCAAAAGGCAGAGCCTCATAGTAGGACTCAAGGCTATATATCCTCATATGAATAAACTGAGATTCAGGAATGTCTTTAAATACATGTCTAAGATAGCAATTGCTAGAATGTAGCAGAGTATTTTTACTAAATGGTTTCATATATACATTAGAGATAAATGTACCATCCAAAGTTTTGGTAATATTAACATTAAAAAAAAAAATTGATGTTAAACAATTGGTATTAGTACATCTAATACCAAAATTATTAGAATTCAGATATTCAAGAAATTCATTAAACATACATTGTGGACCTTTCCAAATGACCCAACAATTATCCAGTTAGCTTTTCCATACATCTGTCTGATTAAGAAAAACATTCTTGTTGTTGTTATACAACAGAACCTGTTAAACATGTCCCAGGAAAATACTGGCATTTAGGGGTGCAAATGCCACACCCATGGTAGCATGACTAAGTTGTAAAATGCATGAATCGTAATAATAGAAAAGATTGTGAGGTAAAATGAGTTTATTTAACTGAACTAAAAAGTTGTTAGACTAAAAAGAATACTAATGAGATTTAGAGAGCCGGTATCTAAGGGCAGCCAACTGACCATCAAGAGGGCTAAAAGTATAAAGTGAATTGACAACTATAGTACAGTGCCCAGTGCCCATATACCTGCACATCAGAGAGCAATGGTAAAAGCTGGGTGGTGTCTTGCAGTTGAGACCTGATCAAAGGAAGAACAGCTTTAAGGTATTTCTCTAAGAAAATATAAAGTATCTCAGTGAAATGACCAGTTATGACAACAACAGGTCTGCCAAGAGGCAGTTCCAATTTTTATGTATTTGAGGAGAAGATAAAACACTGTGGGGGGGGGGGTGGAGAATATACAGTTAACTGCTATCTAAATTCAGAGGAAATTACTACAGATAACTCAATATATTCCAAAAATGAATCAACCACCAATTTAAATTCATGAGTAGGATGAAAAGGTAGAGAACAATAAAAAGAAACACTGTCTCATGGTTTCACTGTGATATAACACCTTGCCCCAAACCACCACTTCACCACCTTTGACCACATTAGTTATAAGAATGGAATCATTATTTTCTAACTTCAGTTCAATGGTTCATATGTGTGTACTAGGATAAAGCTGCTAGTGCCTTTCTAAGCCTAGCCAAGCATCCTAAATAACTGACAAGTTCTGGTACCCTTGATAAGTATAATCAGGGGCTTACGAGATAAAGCATTTACAAGGAAGGGCCTAGCAGATGAAACATTTACAGGCTGCATGTGTCCATTAGAGACACAGGTGTCAAACCAGGGATGGATTTCTTGTTTCCTATCCAGTTGTCCAAGTTGCATAGAATTGGGTTAGGGAGGAACTATGCTTCACACAGAATGGGAGCCTGTTCCAGACAAGTGATAGTCTCTGGGATACATACCTGTCTCTCCAGCAGGTCCTATTTATATCACATGCAAAATCTATTGTCTTCCGAATAGGTAATTTTGTTGCTGTTTTCAGGGGATATGCAGGAGGTCCAACAGTGTGGGGTCCAGCAATTCCCTCTATGCTTGGCATAGATCTCCCCTCAACAGCCTCTAGTAGACAGAATACAGGGACAGGGCTTTGAGGCAGTCTGCACAGGACATGTTACTTAGGTCCTGTATTCTTTTAGTGAGGAACCTCTGTGGATGTTCCAATTGTTGGATGTGCCAGGTTAGGTACATACCAAAGGGGCATTGTACTTAATGATTGTTCGTATGAATGATGAATACAGTGGAACAATAATCTCCTTGGATCTAGATGCCATACCTTTGTTTATAAATTGCACAACATATAATGATTTCTTCACTACTGTAGACACATGATGGTTAAAGGCTAGAATTGTGTATGTGGGTCCCCAAGTCCTTTAATACTGGGTCAACTATTAGGGGTGTGATATCGTTTGATGGGGTGGATGACTCCTGAATGATAATATTATGTATTTCTTGGCATTTAGTTTTAGTTTATGGCTCTAACAGAAAATATTTGTTTGTGTCAGCCCTTCCTAGAAAACATTAGTGTCACTGGGGGATTCTATGATTGCTCCTAGTTTGCAACTGTCTGCAAATTTGGTCAGCCAGAGACCGTTGACTCTGGCTTTAACTTCAGACAAGTAAATGCCATAAAGGAGCTGATCCTGAGTCCTGAGACCCTGAGGGACTCAGCTTGTGACCGGCCTCTTTGTAGAGGTGGACTCCTCAGTTTTAACTTCCTGACTCCTATCTGTGAGCCAGATGACTATCCACTGGGTGACATAAGGGTTTATTCCAAAACTTTTGTGTTTATTAACAATATATGAGTGGGGTACTGTGTCAGATGGCTTGGCCAGGTCAAGGTATGCAGTGTGAATCATTTTTCCCTCATCCATTGCTTTAGTGGCTTTCTCAAAGAAGTTCACCAGGTTGAGTAAGCATGACCTGCCCTTAATAAAAGAATAAAACCAAATTGGGTTGGTTCCAGTTGCTGCAGGTTTCCTATATCATTATCGATCATTCCTGTGATAATTCTTTCCATGGCTTTGCATATGAGACTAATGAGACTTATGGGTCTATAGTTTCCAGGGTCTGTAGGTGGTCCACCTTTGTGCAGAGGGATGACTGATTCTGTTCTCCATTCGTGAATCACAAAACCTGTTTGGAGGCTGTGGCTAAATGGTGATTCAAGATCATCTGATAGGTCATGTTTCATACTATTTAGAAAGCATATTGGGATATTTATTTTATTTATTTTACATTTGTTAACTGGGGGTGTCTGACTGGGCCCTACGCCCTTTTTCAGCAGAGGCCCGGGGAGAAAAGCTCCACATGGAAAAAAACAAACGTTTAAAACAGCATCAAAATACATTACAACTTTAAAAAGAGACCTTTTCTTTTAGCACAATACAGGGGAATACAAAATGCACTCATAATATTAAGAATAGTTAGTAGATTTCATGGCATTCAGTTGTGGTTACAAATACAATACTATATATTTGTAGTACATTAGGTTATTTTGCAGTAGTATGAAGACAGACCAGTAGGGCACGTAAACCTTCATTAGCAGTATAAGTCATTGCATAGTTTCATGGTGATCTTTTGTAATTAGAACAGTGGTAATACTAGTTAATGTCTTGGTTTGAAGGTAGTAAGTATCTAACTTAATGTGGTCAGTGAGAGTAAAGTAAGATGGGTAAGGTATGCTCTAACCTGGGGAGCAGTCATGGCACAGCCAGCTTTGCTTCATTTCTTGCCTGATGAGGTTTTTAAAGGAAGTTTTAGAGGATGCACTTTATATGCTAATGAGGAGGGTGTTCTATTTTTTAGCAACTGTACTGCTATATAGTGAGTCTCTATAGCTATTATTGCTTTTGGTGACTTCTAGTAATAGTCTGTTAGATGACCGAAGAATCCTTGTGGCTGTGTGCTGTTGTACCATGTTTTTGAGGGCAGGACACCTATTAGGGAAGTTATAGAGTGACAGAGACAGAGTTGATTATAAGTTAGTAGATTGGCAGTTCAAGCCAGTGGAGCTGGTGTAGTACAGTACAGTGATGGGATCTATATGGGCAATTTGCAGCAAAGCAGGCAATTCTGTTGTAGCAGGCTTCCATTTTGGTTAGATCAGTTTTACTGAGATTTGTTAGAATGGGGGATGCATAGAGAAGGGTAGATAGAAGTTGGGAGCGAGCAATGGCAGATCTTGTATTGTTGGTGAGAAACGGTTTAATGCAGTAGAGTGATCCCTGTTTCGCATGTACTATTTTTATAGTTAAGTTTAGATGACTATCACATTTTAGATGGCAATCTATAGTAATTCCTAATAGCTTAGCCTGTGCCATTGGAGAGATAGGAGTTTTGTTTTTAGAGTAGATGGTGAGTTGACTGCTATTGTAGTTTATGTAAGAGCTGTTTATAAGCATTAACTGGGTTTTTTTAGGATTGAGGATAAGTTAGTCTTTGGTAAGGTCATTTTCTACTTCACAGAACACCAGCTGTGTTGTTTGCAGGAGGGTGGGAATATTTTGTGCAGCACAGATTAAGGTAGTATCATCTGCATATTGAATGATTGATGCATGCTGCATGGAGGTATGGAGGTCGTTTGTAAAGATTCTGAAAAATAGGAGTCCTAAGATAGACCCCTGAGGGACTCCTGTAGTTATGGGTAACAGAGTTGAGAGAGAATTTTCCCATTTCACAGTCTGGTACCAGGTTAGTGTGGACTTTGATAGGTTATATTGGTCTAGTTTATTTAGCAGGATTTGGTGGGATACTGTGTCAAATGCATTGGACATATCCAAAAAGAGAGTTGACACCTGCAGGCCTTTATTTCTAAGTTGATTTATTGCTTCTGTGAAAGCAGAGGAGGGCTGTAGTGGTGCTATGGGTGGGTCTGAAACCATGTTGAGTAGGGGACATGATATTGTTGTCTATGAGGTATTTTAGTACTTGGGTATGAATGCATTTTTCTAAGATTTTAGCCAGGGGAGAGAGTAATGCAATGGGTCTATAGTTATTCAGCTCAATGGAGGTTCCCCTTTATGTATAGGAGTCACACGGGATATTTTCCAGAGTTTGGGAATGTAGTTTTTGGCAATAGATCTGTTTATGAGAGTAGAGATTGGAAATGCAATGGCATCTGCGGTGAGTTTTAAGAAGTAGCTAGGTAGTAGGTCAGCTGCAGGTGATGAGGTTTTTAGTTTGCAGAGCATAGTTTTGATAGAGCTGGTAGAGATTGTCTTGAAGGTAAAGCATGTATTAGTACTGTTTGTGTTGGGAGGGATGGTGAATTTGGAATTATCCTGTGATGCTAGGGATAGAATTGAGTTCACAAAGTGGGAGTTGAATTGTGTCTCAATGGGAACTTTAGTATTGGGGGTGGTGGGTTTGGAGGTAGTTGTTTGGGTGGGTTTTAGCAATTGATTCACACTTTTCCAAAATTGTTGGGGATTGTGCGGTATTTAGTTTGCAAGGTAGTATAATAGGATTCTTTGTCCTGTCTAATGCATTTTTTGCATGGTTGTGCAGCTCTCGATAAATAATTTGGCTTTGTATGGGTTCTTTGATAGTGGAACCAGGCATTGTCTCTGGACTTGAGGATTTGTTTGATTTCTCTGCTGAGCCAGGGGTTTTCATAGGTTCTAACTTTGACCTTGCATAGTGGAGCAACTGTATCTAGCTGTTGTAGAAATGTTTTGTTGAAGTAGTCTACAGCCTGGTCAAGTGGGAGAGTTTTTAGAGTGGTCCAGTCACAGTTATAGAGTAAAGTTTTGAGGACGTCAGGAGAGAAATATTTTCTCTTTCTAGTGGATCTGTAGTTTGTGGTTTTGTATTGGCTTGTTCTGCTACATATTAGGTATATTAGGTTGTGGTAGCTTAAGCTATCTGGGAGACTACCTATGTCTGAGCACAATGTGGGGTTGTTAGTTAGGGCCCAGTCTAAGATGGATTCTCTTTTTGAATTTTTATCACATCTAGTGGGAATTTGGACTAGCTCCTGGTACCCATGGAGATTTATTAGATTACTTGGTGCTTTTGATATACAGGTGAACCAATCTAGGTTGAAATCCCCCAGAATGAGGGTTTCTTGTGTGTATGTGGTACAGCACCAAGCTAAGAAGTCTTCAAGGCTAGCAGGTGTATTACCAGGTGGTATATAGATGGCAATGATGGTGATGGATATTTAGGGGTTTAGTTGTAGTTGTGAGATAACCATGTCCCAATTATTAGGGGTGGGGTAGGAGTTGCGAATGTTGAGTAGAGTGAAGGTGGACTTATAGAGTATGGCAGTTCCATCTCCTTTACAAAATGGTCTGTCTTGCCTAATGATGTTGTAGCTGGCTGGGAGAACTTTTGAGTCAGGTATGTTTTTATTTAGCCCGGTTTCTGTTACAGCTACTATGTCTGGATTGTACTGTGCTATTGTGGCCTGGAGTTCAGTTATTTTATTTTTGATGCTTCTAATATTGATATTTAGTATTAAGAGATGGTTATTTTTGCTTTTGCTGGCCATTTGCCCATGGATGAAGGCAATAGGGTCTGTAGGTTATGATGATTGTGTTGAGGTTGTTAGTTTTGGGCTCATCAATGCAGGGTTCTTGGCCTTATATAGCTCATTGAGGATCTGTTCCCTAGTGAGAGTAGGTGAAGTTATATTTGATGGCAATTCTTACTGGAAGGTTGAAGGGGAGACAGGAGTAAAGTTAGATGTGGATTTGCCATATCTTCTGGCTCAGTATAGGTGGCTCCTTTAACAATGTGCTTTGCACTAAATTGTGTATTGTCTTTGAGGTTGTGGACATTAGCTTTTCATAAATGTCAAATTGAACAAAATTTAGTAGCGAACATTTTTGATGCTTCTCTATCTGATTCTGATATCTGTATGTTAATTAAAAATTAAAATTTTATACCTACGTGTTTTCCTACTAGATATCAGCTGTCAGAATGCCTTCTCCTTGTCTCTGGCCTGGGAGGCCAAATTTGCCTAAAATTTGGCTTTCATAGACTTTATTTGTCATCTGAGCTGTTTGTTTACTTTGATGTGAGCTCTTTTATCCTTCTGGATGCTATACCTCCTAATTTTTGCCCTCCTATTTTTTTTTTTTTGTGTTATACAACCTACTGATGATGTGATTCCACCAGGGTGGCTTGTTTTTTGAGTTAGTTATGAACTTATTCCTGGTGTATAGAGCTGCTCTAGAAAGTTATTAACATGCTTGTACAGGATTTCTGTGAACAGTTCTGCATAGGTAGTGGAGTTCTTAGGGTTTATGGGAACCTGAATTTTTGGGGTCTTTATTACATTGACAAACGCTTAAATGTTCGAATCTCTAAAGGTCGACCTTTAGAGATCGAACACTTAAGTGTTCAAAAATGTAATAAAATAAACAAACAAAAAAAAGGTAAACTGAAAGGGTTTTATGTAAATGTATTAATGAAGTGGAGCAGTTGAACAATATTATTTTGAAAGACTTAATGTTCACACATTGGGAAAAATTATATGCGAAACAATTTGAATCAGCTGAATTGAAAGCAAAAAAAGCATATGAAAGGAAAAGCAAAAAATGAAAAGAGACATTGAACAGTACAAGAGGGGTCAGGCCTACCAATGGGGAGGGGCATACCACCTAGACAGGCCTGACGTAAAAAATTTACATACAAAACATGTATATTACTCTAATATGGATCAACCCCGAAAGGGCACTCGAGCTCATGACAAGATTAATGATTAAGGAGATCAGTATATTTATATGGATAATAAAAACAAGGACAATTTGAATTTTCATCAGGGGTGGAAAAACAGGAAACAGATAGATTGGAAAAGGGGAGGAAAATGGAGGAAAAAGAGTTTTTACCATCAGGAAGTGGGAAAAGGGAGGAAATGGTAATGGATATTGGGAATGATAGTTTGGAAGAGTTTAAAGTTGAACAAGATATTGTGACTGATGGAGTAACACATTGTTTCAATCAATTTAAAATTTACAATTATACACATATTCCCTTGGACAAATCACACTTTAGTTTACTATTGAAGGGAATGAAGTATATTCCTACATCTAATTTTAGACTAGTTGATTGTCTAAATGAATTTAAGCTTTACATTAGGAAACTGAATTTAGCATTGTTATTTAAGGATAACATTGATCAATCTGTTCCTAAGACTGGTATCCCTAAGAAAAAGAGTACATTTGTTCCACCCATGAATCCTAATGTTCAAATTTATGATAGATTGGCAACACAGCAGATATATTGGACACAAAATCAGATTATTAAGAAAAGGATGAGAAGCAATCTTTCTCGAAATGAACAAAACATATTAAAAGAGCTAAGGACTAACAACAATTTACGGGTTATGAAACCTGACAAGGGTTGGGGGGTTGTCATATACGATAGTTTGGAATATTCTTCCAAGATGCATGACATATTACACGCATCTGGGAACTATGAAACGGTATCCTTAAATGAAATAAACATAGCCTATAAGTGAATTGATTTGCATATAGAAGAATTCTTATTGGATAGACGGATAACTGAGGACACATAATTTTCTCAGAGTCGAATTTCCAAAAATGGCAACAATAGTAGGCATACCAAAAATTCATAAAGACATTAGGAATCCACCATTTCGGCCAATAATAGCAGGCAGTAAGTTTAAAGCTTTTCCATTAGGTGTATTAGTAGACACCATGCTTAAACATTTATATGGTGAAGTATCACATATGGTCAAAGGTTCTTGGGAATTCTTAAAAAACTATCCAGTGGACATTTGGAAACAGGGTTATTTATTTGCATCTATTGATGCAGTGGATTTGTTCTCATGCATGCCAAAAGATGAAGGAATTGAAGCCTTCACTAATAGTATAAGGAAACATAATCACCTTGAATGGGACAAAATTTGTCTGGTATTGGAACTAATGTCTATAGTTCTAGACCATAATTACATCTATTTCGAAGGTGAACTATTCAGACAAACTAAAGGTGTTGTTATGGGGGTGGCATGTGCCCCCATATTTGCAAATTTGGTAATGCTGGATTGGGAGGAAAACATTATATTTAACAGTGTATATTATGAAAAAAATATAAAATATTATTCACGCTTTTTAGATGATATTTACATTTTATGGGACGGAGATCAAGACATATTTAATAAATTTATAGAATTTCTGAACATCAGTAGCGAGTTCTTGAAATTTACATCCACTAGTAATAATGAAGGAGTTGCCTACTTGGACACAGTTGTGTCTAATACTGATGGAGGCTTTTAGTCTAGAATTTACAGAAAATAGACTTTTAGCAACTTGTATTTAGATTTACTAGCAATCATCCTAAAAAATGATGTATAATAGTTATAAGGGACAGTGTATCAGGGCTGTAAGGATGACTTCCGTACAAACAGATATGGCAAGCCAACTCAGATTTATCACAGACTTGGTTAAGGAAAGAGGTTATGATCAGAACATGATAAGGGAGGTAAATGAGTATGTTAGTAGTGAATGAGGAAAGAAGTATGTTCCATTATTAGGACTTAATAGAAAAGGTGTTGATGTGGTTAATGCTACGAACTGTAGGGAGACCTTAAAAGCTTTCAGTAGGGCCTGTGTTTTAGAATATGGACCACATACAAACAAAATTAAAGATATACTAACAGAATATTGGAATGTCCTGATGGTGGACCAGGACTTTATAGACACTTTGGGCCCAAGACCAGTTTTTGTTTATAAGATGGGAAAAATCTTTAAAGTTTTTTGGAAAGTGGTTTAAGAGTTTTAGGGTCAGACCACAGCACCAAGTACACTTCAAAATGTGGCTCTTGCAATCAGTGTTATGCTATTAATGAAGATGAAGGCATTGTTTTGAACAACATTAAAAAGACAAGACTGAGGTTCAAACAGGGTAACTGCAATACGAAGTATATTATTTATTTGGCAAAATGTGAAGCTTGTCAAGGATACTCTATATGAAAAACAGAGAGGCATTTTAAGAAGCGGATATATGCACACCTCTACAGTATAAGGACAAAGGGCATAAGCAATGCAATTTACAGACATGTATAAAAATACGGATCAGAGCATATTTTTAAATTTTCTATATTGGAAAATGTAGTGATGGATCCCAGGGGTGATGATTACAGAAGTATACTTGCATATAAAGAAGTGTGGTGGAAATTATTAACAGATGCTGTGACACCACCAGGTCTTAACGGCCATATTTCCATTAAACCACTACTTCGTATTAGATAGTTGATTATTTTATTAGTTTTTTACATTTATTCTTCACAGTTTAAATCAGTTGGAAATGCACATTAGGGATCATTAGGTTAGATATTACATTTTTATTTTCATATAAATCTGCAAACAAGTTACACCTATTAAATTTATATAGGTTAGTTTTTTAGTAGCATTTTAGCGGTTTTACTACATATTTGTACGATGTACTATGTTCACTATTAACAGGGTTGTATGATATTTTGTAATCAGTGTGTTGTCACTTTAAGTAGTTTGGTGCCAAAGAAATTATTTAAACACTTTGTATTAGCTGGTTGGATTGTTCTGATGAAGCTCACTTATGCATGAGTGAAAGCGTTTAACATATACTTGTTTTTATCTCAATAAACGATTTTATATTTTACACCATGACTGTGGGTAATAATTTTTTGGATATCCTTTGGAATCAGCTTGAAGACAGCCTATTGCAATGTTACTGTAGTTTGGATAGCTGTTGGTGGCGTTCTTTTATCTCTAGGCTTGGTGATTTTTGGATATCCTTTGATATTAGCTTGAAGGCAGCTTTTTGCACTGTATTTTTTTTGTATCAGCTTGAAGGCAGCTTTTTGCATCATTGCTGTGGTTCGGATAGCGGTTGGTGATGTTCTTTTACCGCTAAGTTTTGTCACTTATGGTGTAGACTGAACGCTTTCAGTGCAGATAAAGTTACTATCTGTCATTTTCAAATGACTGTCAGCCAATAACTAACATATGCCCTCTTGCCAAAATATTTGAGAACCTTACAGAGCAAGAATAAGCAGATACTTAAATCCAAACTCATGATATCTCATCTTTTTCTCACCGTGGATTTCAACCATAATATATCAGACTAATAACATTTTTTCGATAACTGAAAAAAAAATATGGAACAGGGTCAAGTCACACGTGCAGTTTTTTTAGATTTGAAAAAAGATTTCAATAGTGTCAGCCATAGCATACTACCAAGCTTAGATCATGTTGGTCATATGATAATGTAGGTTCATGGATCAAAAAATGTCTGAATGGTAGGACAAATACTGTTTCTTCAGGAAATTCCTTACCTGAGATACAGTATATATGGGTGTACCACAAGGATCTGTCCTTGGACCTCTCCTCTTTTTCCTTTTTACAAATAATATAACTAAATAAAACAAAAGACAATCCACTATGAAACAAGTGAAAACATATCAATTCCACTCCGTGGACACAATCAAACAATTTTATTAATTTTATTATATTGTGTAGTGCTTTCATCAGAACAAGGAACAAAAAAAACAACAAACTTACATATATATATATATATATATATATATATATATATATATATATATATATATATGTATATAATGTTCATCATCAACTTAACAATGTCCCACAGCTCATAATAAAAGGCCCTAATGGATATATTCTAAATGATATAAAAGCAAAGCAATACTTAGTCCCTGCTGATGACAATTTATTCTTCCACAGTCAGACACTAATGCACTGGGATAAACTGCTACAACAGCTCAAATGTGTCATAGGTTCATAGGTTCATATGTGTTTACTAAGCTAACAACCACAAGGGCCTGTTTAAGTCTAGCCATGCATCCCAAATCTCTGACAAGTTTTGCTACCCTTGATAAGTATAAACATGGGCCTGGGAGATGAACCATTTACAGGTTATCTGTGTCCATCAGAGACATAGGTGCCAAACCAGGGATGAATTTCCGGTTTCCCATCCAGCTGTCCAAGTTGCACTTGAATTGGGTTAGGGAGGAACTGTGCTTCGCATGGATGGGGAGTCTGCTCCATAGATGGGGTAGTCTCTGGGATATATACCTATTTCTCCAGCAGGTCCTATTTATATCACAGGCAAGCTTTAAGTCTTTAGAATGGGTAATTATGGTGCTGTTTGTTTTGTGGATATGCAGGAGGTCCATCAGAGTGGAGTCTGACAATGCCCTATATGCCAGGCATTGATCTCCCCTCAAAAGCCTGCAGGAGACAGAATATAGGGATAGGGCCTTGAGGCGGTCTGTATAGGACATATTACTTACGCCCTGTATTCTTTAAGTGAGCAACCTCTGTGGATGTTCCAATTGTTGGATATGCCTGCTTAGGTACATATCAAAGGGGGCATTGTACTCAATGTCAACAGGCTTTCCAAACTCTGAAACCCTGAAGCAAGAAAATTTAGTATCTCTAACCAAAACCAAGGTACTCTTCAGAAACTGAGAATAACTTACTAAGGTTCATCCCTCTAGGTCCAGGTAATGAGCATTACTGTACCACCATTCAAAAAGCTAACTGGCTTCACATCTGCAAGCTTTTTTCTTTTCCTTTTTTTACATATAAGATCATCTACAAATCCTAATGCCCCACTGTCAGGTCCTCCCTGTCAATACATTCCTCTGGCTATTCTCTTAGAAGCCAAGATACCATATAACTTATTACATCCTGTCCCATCTCTCAGTAGGGGAAAGCAAATTCTTAAATAGCTCCTACTACCTGAATCTCATTCCCAGCAGACTTAAGGAAAATTAACAAGTTTATACAATTTAGACAAACAACTTAAATGGCACCTAACAAAAGAAACCAACTGCACATGTTTTTGACAGTAATAAACCTGTCTTCCTCCTAATATTTAAAGCTTATTATATCAAAGTCTTGTTGTCTTATTATGCATTGCCAGTTTGATTATTTTCTCTTGTTTTGTACTTGAATGCTGTTGCACCAATCTTGTAATTACCTGGTTATTCAATATTACTTACATGTCCTATCTTATGCCATTTTACTGTAGTGTGCTACAAGCATATGATCGTTTACATGTACTTGTCATTGCCATTAAGGCACGGGTCATGACAGTAAGGGGTCTTAGACCAGATCATCCACCTAGTTACCAATAGAAAGAAAGAAAGAAAGAAAGAAAGAAAGAAAGAAAGAAAAAAAGAAAGAAAGAAAGAAAGAAAAAAGGTTATGAATCACCCTATTATCATGTAAACAAGAAAATAGTAAGAAATAAGAACAAAGTTGAGCTGAAGATTATGTGGTCAAAATATTTTGCTGAAATAGAAAACAAAGGATTGAACAACAGTAATGGCTAAAGCAGAAACTGTTAACGGTTTTCAATGCACAGCGGTTACAGAGAGGCCTAGTACTTGTCCATGGCTGGCAATGCCTGTTAGTACAGGTCAGGTTTTCACTTGTCAATTTACATTTTCATCTGTGTACTATTTCTTTCAGGTCAGGTTATGATGGAAAAGCAGCAGAAAATGCAATTGCAGCTGAAATATTAGGAGCAAGAATCCAGCAGTTAGCAGTTCAATGTAGATAGAATTCAGCCAGCCCTGTTAAGCATTTTCATGAAAAAACTAACAATTTTACTTTGAGTAACATACAGCAGAGCATTAAAACAGCTAAGGGACTAGTAGATAGAGTCAATAATGTTGTCTAAAGATCTAATCTTTTTGATGTTCTAGGTAGAAAATAGTTCATAACAAGTAAGCAAACTGAAATATAATTAATCAACCTACAAATGAATTGGGCCATTTGTCTTATTTGTTCTAGCATGCTGATGTTGTAGCAAAGAGTTGTTTATGCAGAAGGAAGACATACTGAAGATGGTTAAATAGAAGTACTAGCAAGTATTGTAAATGCATAATAATAGATCCTGTCTGGTTTGGGATCATGAGGGGCCCCCCACTAAATATTAAGCAATTTGGTGAGAAAAAAATGGCACTGCTGTCTCTGAGTCGCAGATAAACAGCAGGAGTTACTGAGCAAAGAAATGGAGATGAGGTATCCTTAAAGTCTATGAACTTCATAGTGGTGGCTTTTCATTGTGTGCTAGAACTCAACTACAAGCTTGCAATGCTAATTTAGATGAATTTCTATCAAACAAAAGGCTGCCATCAGCAAGAGTAGCCCAAGGGTGAAAGTAGCACAAATCTGCAATACAATGCAGAGGCTCAGCAGATACATTTAGTGAATGAAACTTACTCATCAAAGTTTTTGAACCTCATATAAATTGTCATTTGAAGTAGTAATAAAATAAACATGAGGCTTCTTGTGCTAATCTGCAGGTATTTGTAACTAGTGAAATAATGCAACAATACACTAGCCTTAAGATAAGCACATCATAGTTTTGCAGTGAATTATAGAATACCACCATCCTTATGGTTGAATGAACCCGCCTTAAGAAATATATCTGTTTAGAGGTTTTAGCCTACCTTTTTAAATAATTTGTAAATACTTCATTGTCATAAATAACCTGCATTCATGTTTTCTTGTTTTTGGAAATGAATAAAAATATTTAAAAAAAAAAAAGAAATAAACAATAGTGAAATATATGCAATTAGCAAACACTTAAACAATAATGAAAGCTGACATAAAGCTTGTCATCTAACCAGCTCTACCAGTTTTAGAAGTATCCATCTGATTAACGGGGTTGCCAGTTTGTCTTAGTCATTTGTTTGTGGTTTATCCTAAACTGGTAGAGCTGGTCTGGTTAATGCCATTCAGTAATCAGGAGTGACTAACTTGCTAAAACAGCAAAGCTGCTCTTTCACTGACATATTAAATTCCTCATAATTTCATACTACATGCACTCTTAAATGATTAGTTCCTGCTCTTTAGCTCTAGATGAACCGAGGAGAAATAGAGTACAGGATTCTAAAATTCTGCATTTATTCTGAAAGATAAATAAAGATATTTACAAGTTAGTATTAAGTAGTTACCAGTTAGTATTAAGTTATGCATTTTTACTATATTTCTGCAGTTTGCATATTTTGATTGCCAGAACAAGTTTATTGTTTTCTCCAATAATATAGACACAATAGTTCCATTAAAAAAGTATTAAAACAATAATGTTGATAATAAATATCCATGCTAGCTAACTTTGGAAACATATATATATGTATATATATTGCCACTGAAACATCTTGCAATTCCTCCTTTTTACAGCTAAATGTCCATTGAAACAATCATCCCTGTGCTGCCCAGGGAGGCGAGCAAGATGAAGCCCTGACTATGACTCAGACAGCTGAAGTTTGAGTAGTTTACCCTCCACTCGGGGAGGGGGGGATTAGAGTGACAGGGATTTGCCCACTTGTCTTCCCTAGCAGTGATAGGATTGGAATGTATCATGCAACTTGGCTCATATATATATTTTTAGGACTCAATGTCTATATATTCCTGAGACCCGTATTTGAGTTAAATATCATATTATAGCTTTGGGCTATATTCTGTGTTTCATTTGTCTTATTATCTTTTTATTGTGGTGACATATATGAGTAAGATATAATATGCTTAATTTCATACTTCGGATATATTTTTAAATATTGTTTTTATTTATCCAAGTCATAGTCACACATACATTTGTAGTAATGCCCCCTTTTTTAGCTTTTAGTTTATAGTTTCATATTGATATATATATACACATGTTGTTGTTTTTTATACATATATTTTCATTTATGACACATATTTTGATGTGTTATTAAGTTCTATCTGGCCATATTATACTATTATACATTTTTAACCGCATATTTTAAGCATGTGGATTATTTATTCACTTATGCCTATGCTATGCTATATGGGTCTATACAGCAACGGGACATAGAAAATTCTAATGGTATGTGTACGTGTAGTATTTAGAGATTAATGTAATATCATTGCAGCAATGCACGATGTTATTTGCACAATCTTACACTTAAATTCATATCGGATGTTTCTATGTGCTTGAGTGACGTTTTAGTCACGTGAAACATCGCTCTATGAGTTACTATTTTTGATGTTGTCCTTTTGAAATTCTATAGTTAGAACTACACACTTTGGATATTTAGGAATTCAATAGGGCCATAGGGATCATGTAGCTACGTGTCTTAAGTATATCAGGCTCTGGTATACTTTATCATGTTTACGATATCATTTCATTTGACACTTGCGTTTGAATGCAAGTTTTTTATAAATTGATGTGTATGTAGTTTCAGATTGATCTCTGTAGAAATGAGTTTATGAGATACTTTTGTTTCATTCAAGTTTTGCTGCTACAATTTAATGCTGGTTTGCCTCTTTTGTTGATATCAACATCACGATTATATGTTTTGAATGCTTAGCGATACAGTAACGCTATAGTGCTTGATTCCAACAATGACATTAGTTTCTTAAACATAATCGTGCATTCTTTAAAAACTGTGCTGTGAAAATGTCTTTAATTACAAATTGTTTTTTTTTTTTTTAAAAAATGCTAATTGTTTAATTAATTGGTTGATTTCCCGCCTTGCTGTTTTAGCAAGGAGTATATAAAGGGTTTGCATTTTGTATGTAATGTTGTCTGATGAAGCGTGGGAGGACCCACGCGAAAGCGCTTACTTTTTGGTTTACAATAAAGACTTTTCCTGTTGGATTTTACTGGGACTTATTCAGCTTTATTTGCATCGTGGTTTGGTACTCCTTTTACCATTTTCTTCTTCCCTAGAAGGAAGAAGACCATATCTGAGAATAAACACTCTACAGGAGTTCCTCAGTGGAAACTCGAGAACCTACAGAGGCATTTGATTTAGATTTAGCAGGGTATTCCACAGGCTTGCTGCCCTTTCAGAAGTGGATGGCAGTCCCACATTATTCCCATTGTATGACTTTCCACAGGAATGTTGACTGAGAATGAACACAGAGAATGGGCTAACAGGAAAAAAAAACCTTTTGAGGACCATGGCATTACTTCTGGTGGAAGACAATCACAAAAAGGGAGGAAATGAGCATCTAATAAGCTTGCAGTGCCTGGACTGAATTGGTCAGTAGTGTGGCCAGGGTTGAGGCTTAATGATGAGGTAAGGGATCATTTTTCCTTGAACAATATTCAATATACAGTAAAGAAATTGGATTGACAAAGGTTGTGCTGAAAAGTGTAGTTCTGAGACAAGTGTTATTCTGTGCATATTTGAGACTGCACAATGAACGGAGAAGAAAAACATGTTTCTTTTAGAAGAAAAAAAAGATTGGTAGTACTATCAGAAAGTAAAGGGACAGCTGACAAAGTTAGCTCATCAGATGTATATGGGCATTTAAATTCAGTGCAGTGATGTACCAGTATAATAAAATTATAAGTTTGTGCGTTCATAGGTAATCACTAGAGTAGTTTACCTTGTGGGCCATTTTAAGCCTAGCCAGTTTCCCTTTTTATGCTCAAAATAACCCATGCCATTTGGTTATAGATTGGTCTTACCCATCCCATGGTTAATAATTATAAATGACCCCTAATAAGAATAACTGGACACAACGGATCATATTTAATGATAGGCTTAATGAGGGCTGAGTAAAGGGAGACAATGTCAAACTGCCTGCCAAGACTACATCACTGGAGATAAACCAGGAATAACTGGCCATTGTTTTCAATCTCTCTCAACTTCCTGATTTAAAATGCCATATTTGCACTTGTTTCTTTACTGTAACTAGTCTAGTCCAGATACCGATTCTTAGTTTTAGCACTTGAATTTGCTTATTCGTGATCAGCACTTGTTCAGAACTTGTCGTAAGCACTAAAGAAGCTACAGATTACTACAGCACTCAACCTTCCTCATTACCTAGAGGAAAACAGTTTTGGTACTTACTTTCCTCACTTGCTTAGAGAAAAACAGCTCTTGAACTCACTTTCCTTACTTAGCTAGAGAAAAATAATTTTTTATTCAGGCATGCACAAGGGTCAGCTCCAAGTGTTCTCTCCTGTCTATCTGATGAATTTGGGCATCTTGGGGCAATGTAGCAATTGCCTCATGTATACAGACAATCCTCTCCTCCTGGCTACCATCCACCACTACAACCTGTGAGAGATGCACTTATCCAGCCAAACTGGAGGTAAAACTCTCTCCAACCAAGACTGAACTTGACAGCCAAGAGGAGAAGGTAAACACTTACACCACACCACACTCATCATATAGTCCCACTAAACCTACACCACCAAAATCCACACATAGAAACACAAAAAAATTTGCGGGGGCTCTCAATAATAATCTGCTCAAGCAACAGAGACCTCCAAAGCAAAAACACAAGCAACATCCAGCCCCAACACAACCCAAATGACACATAGCCCACAGACTCAGTCTGCCACTCAACCACAGCCCATAAGGCAAAACAACATACCCAACCCACAGTCATAGGTGACACTATAGTCAGGCACACTGATGTCCTACTCACCAGGCTAAACAAGGAGAAGGTTACTGTCAGCTGCCTGTCAGGTGCCAGGATCTGCCACATAACTCACACACTCAGGTCACTCCACAACAAGTACAAATATGACTCTGTCATTGTCCATGTTGGTGTGAACAACCTGAGACATACCTCCCTGGACACATGAAAACAGACATGGAAGAGCTCTCCGATCTTGTAGCTCAGGCAGGTATGACCCTAGCCCTGAGTAGCATCCTGCAATTACCCAGAAAGATACCGCAGTACAAAGACAAAATGATTGACTTCAACAATTGGCTAAGCTTCTGATGTAATTCTAAGGGGATCCAGTATCTGCCTGCCTGGGACAACATGTTCGACAGACCATGATGCTTTGCCAGAGATGGCCTGCACCTGTCGCCCCTGGGATTCCGGATACTGGCTAAGGCTCTTGCTGCCCCTATAGTGCCTTTTTTAAGCAAGGTTCAAATGACAAATTCACCACTGTAACAGGAACAGGCAAGCAAACTCTGAGGGTAATGCTACTCAATGCTAGAAGTGTAAATCTCAAAATGCACTCATTCGAGGCACTCCTTAAAATGGAGAACATCGATATCTGTGCAGTGACTGAGACCTGGTTCAAGGCTCCAGAGAGCACCCCTGCACTACCAGGCTATAACTCATACCACACTTTTCGGCCGTCTAACCTGGACCAGAACACCAAAGGCGGAGGTGTGTCTATATTCATTAAGGATATCCACACCTCCAGGCTAGTTGCTCAGCATAATGCATCTGAGGTTATCCAAGTGCAACTAACTCTGGGCAAAACTGCAATCCAAATTGTAGTTTGCTAAAGTTCCCCCACCATACTCCAGGATTCCCACTCCTCTTTTCTTGATACACTGGAAAATATTAGGGTTCAACCAAACACCCTAATAATGAGCGATTTCAACTACTCCACCATGAACTGGGAAAACTACTCATGTACCAACTCTTTTGCTCAACACTTTCTGGAATTCATAAATTCCAAGGCCCTGGATCAACTAATCCACACCCCCACCAGGGGTGCCAATATCCTAGACCTAGTCTTTACCAACATGAGCGACCGGTGTTCCACACTTGAAGTCAACTCCTCATTGGTCAGATCAGACCATAAGCTAATCACCCTAGATATCCACATCCCACCCCTACCCCCATTAAGGAAACCATGGTAAAATATTTCTCCAAAGCCAACTTCATGCTCCTTAAGACAGAAGTGGCGAACTTCATGACACCCATGCAGATGGACAATACAGTTACAACTGCTCAATCCTACACAAATGTACTCTATAAGCACTTACATGAGTGCATGGATCATGCTATCCCAAGCAGAACCAAGATAATATCCTCCAAAAAAAGGAAACCAATCTGGTAGTCCCCTGCCATAAACAAACTCTACAACAGAAGGAAGAAACTGTTGCAAAAGAGAGTAAAATCCCATAAGTGGAGGAGCTCCCTGGTCAGCATCAGTAAGAAGCTGAGATCCCTTATAAGATCCTCCAAAGCTAGCTGCAAAAACAAAATCACCACTGATTTTAAAGACATCCACAAAGCATTTTATAGCTATGTCAAGTATCTCAAAAGCAACAGCCAGATCTGCTCTGAGTTACAGCACAGCAGCATGAAAATTACAGAACCAACTGATATTGCCAACATCCTGGCAGATAGGTTCAGTGCTAACTTTAACCCCCTCTCACCCCCTAAAGGGCCCATATCTATACAGAAAGAATGCAGAGTCCCTGTAATCACAACTACACAGGTAAAAGCTGCACTCTCTAAAGCCAAAAACACAGCATCCATGGGACCAGACAACATCCCAGGCTGCGTTTTACATGAACTTCAGAACAAACTGACTCCCAACCATGTTCAATCATAGCCTCACATCAAGCTTTGTGCCCACTGAATGGCGCACAGCAACAGTTATCCCACTCCACAAAGGGAGAGCCACCACTGATCCCGGGAAATATTGCCCTATTAGCCTGATGAGCCTGGTCTGCAAGGCCATGGAGCGTATCATCATGGAACTCATAAACAAAGATATTGGTAACCTCCAAACTCTGGACCCCACCCAGTTCGGGTTTGTGAAAGGCAGATCATGCCTTCTGAACCCGATCAACTTCTTTGAGGCAGTTACCAAAGCTGTAGATGAGAGTAAGGTGGTTCATACAGTCTATCTTGCTCTCACCAAGGCTTTCAACACCATCCCCCATTCTGGAATTATAGCTAAACTCACTAAACTAGGTATAAATCCCTACATCACAAGATGGGTTGCCAACTGGCTCACTGACAGAACCCACACTGTAAAAGTTGCAGACTCCAAATCTGACTTTAAACCAGTGAATAGTGGAGTACCACAGGGTTCAGTCCTGGGACATCTCCTGTTTGGTATCTACTTCTGTGAAGTACAGGCTAACACAGAAGGCCTCTGGCTAACGAAGTTCACAGATGATTGCAAACTAGGAGCCATAGCTGAGCCCCCAAATGATGTGGGCATCTTACAGAAGGGCCTCACTGAGACAGATGCCTGGTGTCAGAGCCATGGCCTAAAGCTCAATGCCAAAAAGTGCATTGTCATCCCCTTTGGTTAAAATCTCTGTACCCATGAACTACCACATAGGTGGCAGTCTACTTAATGCCAAATGTGTGATAAGAGACCCTGGCACCCAGGTGGACAGTAGTCTCTCCTTTGAAAATCACATCGCCACATTAGTCAGGAAGTCCTTCTACATGGCACACCTCATCACAAAAGGGTTCTCATCCAGGAAAAAAGAAGTCATTGTTCCCCTCTACTTGACACTCATTAGACCCATTATAGAGTACAATGCCCCTTTTGGAATGTACCTCACAAGACATATGCAGCAGCTGGAAAGGCCACAGAAGTACCTCACAAAGAGGATTACTGGCCTCAAACAGATGCCCTACACTGACCATCTCAAAAAACTCCAGCTTTACTCTGTAGCATATCACCTAGTTCGAGGTGATCCCTTCCTAATATATAAAGCTATGTCAAACCCAGAGCTGTTGGACATGCTACACCTAAGAAAATCCCAATCCCTCTGAGCTACATGCTCTAGGGACCTAAACCTTGTCACCACAATAAACAGGACATGCTGGAGGGATAAATTTCTGTCCCAGAGACATGCCATACTCTGGAACCAGCTACCCATCTATGTCAAGCAAAGTTCCTCTTTAGCACTCGTCAAGAAAAATCTTAATGAGTGGATGGGAAATAGGAAATACACCCCGGGGATCACTTCTGTGGCTCTGCTCAACAGGGGCACAGGAAGATAACTTTCTTGGTTGGCGTAAGCCAGGGAACCTTGTTGGTTAGGCTTACATAGGCCCTTGGGCCAATAGCCTGGTATCTACCTATGAACCTACGAACTGCAGAAATGAGAAGGTTTCTTTGTTTAATTATATTAGACAATCTAAATGTTGACAATCAGCCTGTGAAGGCAGCAAGTAAAGTTTAAAC
The DNA here is from genome assembly GCF_019279795.1 of Protopterus annectens. NCBI lineage: Eukaryota > Metazoa > Chordata > Ceratodontiformes > Protopteridae > Protopterus > Protopterus annectens. The sequence continues at coordinate 1,610,823,655 of NC_056739.1, read as the reverse complement.
TGAGAGGTATGATTCAAAGGAAGAGGCATTACTAAACAACATGTGAAGTTTTTCTTATATACTTTTAGTCAAACCACATCTGAAGTGTTGCATACAGTAATGGAGACCCACACTTCTAAAGTGCTGTGTGAAGTACTGCAAACTGTTTCAAAAATATTAGCAGAACAGAAGCTGTGTTATAAAAGGAAACAAAAATTATGCCATATCTACAGCAGAAAGTGCACAAAGACAAAGTTAATGTTAATTTTCTGGGGGCGCCAGTAAATTTCCACTTGAGAACCCCCTCCCCAGAGACAGTAGCTGTCATACCCCACTATCCAGATGACTCAACTCTATCCACTGTCAACCTCTTGTGCTCCAGATCCCCATCACCAGCACCACAGCCCTCTAGTACTTCTCACAATCATATATCTTCATGTCTTCCTCTGAATGACTTCCTTATTCCCCTCCTCTGTTACAGACCTATCTCCCTTGGGGAGAGTCTCTTTTACAGTAAGCCATAGCATTCAGCTTATATCATGTCTTATCTCTGCCATCTTCCAGTTTGAAGTTCCCTTCTTAAAGGCATCAGACTGGTTTTCATGTTGGAATACATTGGTTTAGGTATGCTGGTGACTCCCTTATAAATTCTATGTTGATACAAATACACTTTAATTCTTACCACTGCTTCTAATATCACACGTCTCCAACTTTCTTCTAGAGAAAACAAACTGCAATTTGCTTCCATCCACTTTTATTTCCTCTTTTGCTATAGTTTAAAAAAAAAAAGGCATTCTTCCTGGTTTTTGTAGATGTTCTTAGGGCTAAATCAGTAAATCAATGTGAACACAGTAGACAGATAGCCAATAAAGACATCTATATCCAATATTTTTCTGTTTAGGATCAGATCACAGATGCAGCAACAATGAAAACTGTGTATTCAAGCAGTGTATCATACTTTAAAATCAAAATGTTCTTGGCATTTTTTCTGTGAAAAGATGTAGTAATCAAAAAAAAAAAAGAAGAAAGAAATACTTGTTTGAACCCCTGAAGTCTGAAAAGGTTGAAAAAGGGCATTCAGAAGAGGGTAAAGTTTATCAACAAAAATGTCTCATCACACACAAATTCTGGGACTTCTCAATGCCTTCATCTTCTGAAGCTAGCACATCTTATATTATCTCATCCATCCACTTTGACTGCTGTGAATTCACTGTAAGGCAGATCCAGTTTGGCAAACAGACTCCTCTCCAATCACTCAAGCTCCTTCCCTATTCTCATAATGCTCCTGTCTCCTCTGCATCATATATCTTTGAAGCTTCTGCAAACTGGATGAATCTACACGTGCTCAGATAAGTCTTTGTTTAAAAACAGCTTTCTTTTACCTCTGAGAGACTTACTTTTCTCAGATATTTCTTCCTTTATTTTCTCTTACATAAAAAAGAAATCAATAAAAATAAACCTTCTTGTGCCTTCCCATTCTCATGAATAGGCATGTTAGGCCTAGTTATGGCTCTCAGGTCTATTGCTACTTCTAGTACTGTGATTGTTGTGATTATAGATCTAGTCCTGGTTATAGCTGTTGTAACAATTTTTCGATTACTAGTTGTTTGCTCTTTTTCCTTGTTGCTATACATTGAATAGTGTCTTTATTTATATCAACAACGGCTTCAGAAAATTCACTTCATGTGGGCACAAAAATCTGGCATAGGTTGCCCATGTGTTGTATGAGGTATGCTTGGGCCCAGAACATCTGTTGGCCTCCTCTGACATTTTTAAGGACTTTGGCCCTCATTCTCTTCAAAAATGGGGGAATAAGTTGATTCTGTAGGGTCTTCTTTCATCTCTTCACAGGATGCAGACAAGAAAGAGGACAAAGACAAGGACATAGAGAAGAAAAGAGAAATAAGAAGAGCAGAGGGTGCTCCACATCAGGCTTCTTCTCTTCCACAAATTTCCCACTTGGACCATACTAAGGAGGCCTCAGCTTCAATAGCTTCAGACCCATCTATTTCTCTGTTGGTGGGTCCTTCCTGCACCAAACCTACTGTCAGTCTTGACTGACCCCCCCACCATCGAAGGGCAGCCAGCAGAGACTCATCTGAACTGAAACTTTCTAAGTTCCTTCCCTACTGTCCTCTGACTCTGATAGGAGCAGGAGAATGAGGGCCTTCATTAAGATGTAAATTCATATGGGTGCCATTCCATGCCCCTCATTTTCTAAGCCTGATAAGGTGGGCCTTAGATCTTAACAGAGATAAGTTCTTTCCCCGGTATGGGTATAGGTACCAGAGGTATTGGAGCCATTGTATTTCCTGGAGATTGCTCCATTGGCACCAGAAAGATCACATCCTATGGTGCCAATGATGACGTGTCAGAATTACTTGACTCTGTCTGGGTCTCAATGTGGAACTTTTGACTCTGGACACCTTGGCACTGTTTTTGTCACTGACTCATTCAGCACCTTTTCAGTGTCAGGTTCATTGCCATTTGAGGTGTCAATTCTGATCTTGAAACTAGAACTGTGTTAGTGGCTCTTAGGTGCTTGGTACTTTCAATGTCTATGTCTTATTACTGACTCAGAGGTTTCCAATACCAATGGATTCCATGTTGATCTTCGAGTTCATTGAGATGATGAAGGCCTGTCCTACAATGCAGGGAGGGGATGCTCTATCCCACAGCACCCATTAGTCTGCAGCCTTTACTTCTCATCATCTTTTCCAGGGAGAGAGCACTTTTGAAGGTCTTAAGCCATCCCACTCTGAATGTCAACATGAATCTTCAGGTGCTTCAGAAGAGTCCCCTACAGAGATGCCACAAAAACATACCTGCAAGAGGAGATACATAAACTCCTCCATGGAGTGTCTCACACAGGACACTAACTTTGATAAAGGAAGAGGATATCCACACTCTCATCCAAAAGATACTAAGTTTGGTCATTAATTAATGAATTAATGCAGCAGAGGGGTACTTGGCCCACTGACTCCCCTTCTCTGGATGACAAAGTTCTATTTGAGTCCTTCAAGTCTGTCCCCCCTAACTCATGGATGATCCCTTCTGTCAGTCATATGATGAACCTGGTGTTTGAGAGGCCTTGTCAGGAGATTGGCATAAGTTGCAGACAGCATCCCAAGTTGTTGTTAATTAAGGATGATTATGTTAAACTACTCCAAAACCCAAATGTTAAATTTAATGGTGAGCTCCTTGAATTATTGGAAAGGGGTAAGAGATTGGGTTTCTTGTCAAGTGAAGACATTAAAAAGCTATATGTATCCAAGTCCCGTGATGCTATTTTTTATGCTATTCCCAAGTTGCATAAGGATATATCAGATCCTCCAGGTAGACTAGTTATTTCTGGGGTTCCGTCCTTTTTGTACAATATGGATTCTTTTTTTGGATTCTGTTTTTAAAGAATTTTTGGTAAAAATTCCAGCTCATGTTGCAAATACTCAATGTTTGTGTGAGGTTGTTAGTATGATAAAATGGCAAAAGGACTATTATTGGGTGTCAGTAGATGTGAATTCATTATACACCAATATACAGCTTAGGTGAGGCTTGGAGGCTATTTGGGACATGATGGGGGAAGGTCCTCGTGCTAACTTTGTTGTCAGGCTGCTTGAATTTTGTTTGGCCCACAATTATTTCAGGTTTAATAGCGAAACTTTTCTTCAAAGGAGAGGTACAGCTATGGGTGCTCTTTGCACTCCAGTGTATGCAATCATCTATATGTTTTTTTTTTGTTTTTTTTTTTTTGAGAAAAGGTTAATTTAGTGTACTGAATTTTACAGAAGGCATGTGGTACTGTATAAATAGTTTATTGATTATTTGTTTTTTATTTATAAGGGGGCACCCTTCACATTTTGGGAAGTTTTTAGTGGAGTTGAATGGTAATGATCATGGTTTGAAGTTTTCTATGGTGGAAGAAAATTCATCAATTCAGTTTTTGGATGTGGAATTTTATGTTGATAGTTTATGTAGTATTCAGTATAAACCATTCAGGAAGCCTGCTGCAGTCAATATTTTTTTGCCTGCTGAGCATGCATCCCCCCATTTAATGGAATCACTACCTTATGGTGAATTAAAACGGATAGCTTGTAATACTTCAGAGGAGAAGTGTAAGGTTGAATTTTTGTTGGATGTTAAAAGGAGGTTGTCTAATGGGGGTTATAAGGAAGAGGGTTTATTCAATGCCTTGAGGCATATTTTTGAGAATGGAAGGAGTATGTATGGCAAAACTGTCAATGGTGGCAATGATGGAGTTAGGTGTAATGGAAATGAAATGAATGTTGTTTGTTCTGGTAAAGATTTATATTTTGTGTCTAAATATTCTACATTTTCTTGAGTAGTGAGAAAGTTGATTTTGTAATTTTGGCATATTGTTTGCATGGATGAAGTTGTGGGGCACTTATTTCCTAGTTTTGTGAATTTTTCATACAGGAGATATTTGAATTTGAAGGAGCTTTTAAATATGGCATTGTACAATGTGATCCATGAATTAGTAGGTTCATTTGCTTGTGGGCATTGTAAAGTATGTAGCAAGTTGAGGAACATTTCTGGTAGTAGTATTAATGGCTGGAAATTTATTTCTAAAGGAAGGTTCACTTGTTAGTCCTGTGAGGTGACTTATATAGTGGGATGTGGATGCAGCAGCATTAAATGGCATATAGGACAAACAAAGAGGGCTGTTAAAGTTAGAATTATGCAGCATTTGGGGGATATTCAGAATAGAAACAATAGGAGTCCTGTAGGTGAACATTTTAATAATATACATGGTAGAAGTGATAGTTCATTTTTCTTTAGCATATTGGATTAACCAGTTTTTTATAGGGGAGGTGATATCAGTCAAAAGTTAAATGAACTAGAGAACAAATTAAATTTGAATCTTGGTATCCAAGGGGTCTTAATTTGGAAGTGAATTTAAATTAAAGAAAGTCGTACTTTTAGGTTAGAATATTAAAATGTGTTAATTGAGGATAGTTATTTTTAAAATTTATGCATTTGTATTTTGTGAAAAATTTTCTTTATAAGAATGATTTAATATAATTGAAGTGGGGCACTTTAAGACGTTAATGGTGTTATAATTATGGTGGGGTTCACCTGATATATATTGTGAGCTTGCGTAAATGTCTGTATCCTAGAAGGTGAAAGGCTGAGGTACCAGATGTTTTAATGGTGAAAGTAAAGCTCTTTTGAGTGAACTGCTAATGCTCTGAATTTGTTTTTTTTTTATCTATTTTGGCGTTTTGTATTTAGCAGGACCATATTACCTACCAGACAAGCTCAGCAGATTGATATTTGTAGAACAGAGTGTGTGATGTGTCTTTAAGAAGCATAGTAAGTGAGGAAAATGCATGTATAAATATCAGGCGCTATCACCTGTGCCATTTTGAAAGTGCAGCCAGAGAGTAAGCATCTGAGAATGAATGTATAGTTGTATATATCTTACCTAAGATAAAGTTAATACGCTAGAATAGTGATCTATTTGTATATAATAAAGCTGCTTGAACAGAACACACAAAGACTCATCTATTACATCCTGACTAGATGTGCAACATGGTGTCAGAATCAGGATTACAGGGAATGATATTCAAAGAAATGAGGTGCAGAGATAACAGTGAAGGCAAACTAAGAGAAACAAGCACGAAAAAGAACCAGGAAAGAATCAAAGGTAATGGAAACTTGCACAAACAATTTATTTTATAAAAAAAGATAAAACTGAGCATTACAAGAGCAGAGACCACATTATTAAACAAGCGAGAGATGCAAAAGGTTTATTAAGTGAAATGTTAAAGATTAAGATAGTTGATAAAATGATTATCAGAAAAGCAAAACAAACATGTTTAAAGCAAAATGAGTATGTTTAAAGCAAAAACGAGCATTACAAGGGCACAGACTACATTATCAAACAAGCGAGAGACACAAAAGGTTTATTAAGTGAAATGTTAAAGATTAAGATATTTGATAAAATGATTATCAGAAAAGCAAAACAAACATGTTTAAAGCAAAATAAGTATGTTTAAAGCAAAACGGGCATGTTTAGAGTAAAACGAGCACAAAAAGTACAATAGGCATGGAAAGAGATTGAACAAGCAAAACAAATATAATAAGGGTAAAAAGGGCACATTAAGCATAAATAAAGCAGGATGACTGCATATGTTTCAAAACGTGCTGTGTTTTGACATAACTACAACTTTGTATTGTATCAAGGGCATAACTAGAGTTATTTGAAGTATCTCAAAGTGTGCAAAAGTGCTTACAGTGTGTGCTTATTGCTGTGTGTTAAATGAAAAAATACTGTAATAAAAAGATCAATACACAGGAGGCTCAGGTTCAGGTTCTTTACTAGTGTACACCAGGAGGCAAAAAACGTACAAGTACAGAATTTTGTCTGAATGAAACAGGAAGAACACAACTTTTATAGTATTTCTTACTAGTATTAAACCACCAGGCTGACGTAGTCCGTCACAAGGGGTTTTACATCACTTTATCTTACAATATTCTATTCATCTAAAATGCTGATACTACATTTTGCTTAAAAACTTTTTCTGGTAAACAACGTGGCCTTGCTAGCCACCTGGTTAGTTACAATACCCTTTTACAAAAGTTTCCACTCAAGGTTCTAAATTAATTCGAACATAATAGTAGATACAGTTCTCAATACATTTCTCTTGTTACATGTTATTACTTCCTCCTTGCAGCCGGTGCGTTATCTAGCAACATATACAAGGTCGATTGCTCAAGCGGAAAAGAGCAGAAGATTCTCATTATTTCACACATTTAATTTCTTGACCCAGCAGATAATCACTTGTGAGAAGCATAAACATTAATTCCTGCTGAGCTAGCAGCTGCTGGGGTCAGAGGCCAACTTGCAAAAGGCACACTGCAGTTTCCAAAAGCTTCTTGCAGTTTCATATAAATTCATTTTTATTGTCATAACATTAATAGAATAAAATGCATTATATCTTTCTTATTTCTTAATAATCACTAAACATATACATTAATACATATTTTTCTAACACTGTGCATGTGTTTTGAACAATTTATTTGTGTACAAAGTGCAACTGTTTTGTAACGTACAGTCAAAGTACAGCCATTTTGAAAAGTTTCTTGTGCTGGGTGTGTCTATTCACAAAGTACACCATTACAGAGTCTTTCTTGCACTGTAAAGAATTATCTAGCAAAGTACTGCCATTTTGGGAAAGTTTCAGTGTACCATGTACTGTTTATTCACAAAGTACAGTTATTTCAAAATGTTCCTTACTCTGAGCTTCTTCTGCCTAGTTGATTTGCTCAGTGGAGTTATGTGAAATGTCTCTTGAAATGATGATAAATTACTTTTGCTATACAGCAATTTTGAGAGTGTTACTGTACCCGAGAGACTTATTTCGCAAAGTTCAGTTATTCAGTGGCTTGTTGTGCCATTGGGTAAAGTTACAAATACTGGCATAAATTTCTGGCATATGTGCATGTGTGTGTATTTGTGCATATTTGCAAAACCCTTCACTGGTATGTGTTGATATGGCAGATGGATTTCAAAAGCCCTCACCACTTGTATTTGATCAGAATATTGCAGAGAATTGGAGAATATTTGAGTAAGAGTATAATATTTTTATACAAGCAGCTTATTCTGACAAAGATGCACACCCTAGGACATTCATTTTGCTAAACCTAGCTGGGTCAGAGGCCATTGAAAGAGAGCATTAATTTGTGTATGCGCCAGCAATATATAAGGGAGAAGGTGAATATTGTCATATTGTTGTACAGGCTGAATCAGGGGAAGATCACAAGTTGTTGAAGCAAACATTCAGGGAAATGTGCAACCCCCAGTCAAGTGTTACATTAGAGAGGCATTTGTTTTACACAAGAGATCAGAAACCAGGGAAAACTTTGCAGCTTACATTACTGACCTGGGAAATAAAGGTAAATGTGTTGGTTTGTTGACTTAAAATATAAGTTAATAAAAGACAGGCTTGTGTGTGTTATTAATAGTGCTTCTGTGTGAAAGATTATGCTTCATGACAATGATTTAACATTGAGTAAAGCCACTGAGATTTGTCAAATCCATGAAGTTACAGAAAGATATACAAGTATGCTTGCAAGTGACGAGAGCGTGGTTTTAGCAGGCTCCAGAGCAAATATAGATAGCATGCAACAAGTGGCAAACAGAAGCAGGCCTAAGCACATGGCAGCAGCAGCCCCTCCTGGTTCACCAGGGAACCCACGTAGTTTTCCAGCAAGTTCTAAGAAAGGCGCATACTCTGTGCAGTACAATTGTAAGTCAGCAAAACCCAAATCCAGCTTTATTGTTAACTGTCGCAATTGTGGTGCCAGCCATGAATCTAAAAGAGAAAAATGCTTAGCATTTAATCAGTAATGCCACAAGTGTAAAAAATAGAACCATTTTCAAAAGTTTTGCAAATTAAGTAAGCCTCACATGGTTACAAAGAAGGGTCACTCAAAAAAGCAAATTGATCAAGTAGACTGCAGCTCCACTTTCTATGAAGATGGTGTATCAGTAATTGAAGCAAATGTTGATGCAGTGAATTTGATGGCAAAGAATGAAGTTTTTTTGTACTGTTCAGATCAATGAATGATTATCAGAAAAGAAAAACAAGCATGTTTAAAGCAAAATTAGTATGTTTAAAGCAAAACAGGCATGTTTAGAGTAAAACAAGCCCAAAAAAGTACAATAGGCATGGAAAGAGATTGAACAAGCAAAACAAATATAATAAGGATAAAAAGGGCACATTAAGCATAAATAAAGCAGGATGACTGCATATTTTTCAAAAAGTGCTGTGTTTTGACATAACTACAATTTTGTATTGTATCAAGGGCATAACTAGAGTTATTTGAAGTACCTCAAAGTGTGCAAAAGTGCTTACAGTGTGTGCTTATTACTGTGCATGTATTTTGAACAATTTATTTGTGTACAAAGTTCAACTGTTTTGTAAAGTACAGTCAATGTACAGCCATTTCGAAAAGTTTCTTGTGCTGGGTGTGTCTATTCGCAAAGTACGCCATTACAGAGTGTTTCTTGCACTGTAAAGAATTATCTAGCAAAGTACTGCCATTTTGGGGTAGTTTCAGTGTACCATGTACTGTTTGTTACATGTAGCAAACAGAAGCAGGCCTAAGTACATGGCAGCAGCAGCCTCTCCTGGTTCACCAGGGAAACCACGTAGTTTTCTAGGAAGTTCTAAGAAAGGAGTACACTCGGTGCAGTACAAGTGTGAGTCAGCAAAACCCAAATCCAGCTTTATTGTTAACTGTCGCAATTGTGGTGCCAGCCATGAATCTAAAAGAGAAAAATGCTTAGCATTTGATCAGCAATGCCACAAGTGTAAAAATAGAACCATTTTCAAAAGTTTTGCATATCAAGTAAGCCTCACATGGTTCCAAAGAAGGGTCACTCAAAAAAGCAAATTGATCAAGTAGACTGCAACTCCACTTTCTATGAAGATGGTGTATCAGTAATTGGTGAAAAGGTTGATGCAGTGAATTTGTTGTCAAAGAATGAAGTTTTTTTGTACTGTTCAGATCAATGATAAATCCACCGAGCTCAAAGTAGAGATGGTTCAAAGTGTAATGCAGGCACATTTGCCAAGCTCAGAACTAATGAACATCTCAATGTGGCTAGTTGCTTATGGAGGTGAAGAAATTCAGACGGAAGGCTCAGTGGTACTTTTATGTTATTTGGCTAAGAACTGTTACACCTTTTTATTCTATGTAGTTTGAAGACCTGTGCAGTCATTATTGAGTCTCAGAGACAGTTTTAGAATTAATTTTCTTTATTTTACCAAAGAAGTTCATCATATAAGCACATATTATAGTTCCATTTTTTCTGAAGCCATTTTGTCAGAGTATGCTGTTATTTTTGATGACAAGTTGGGCAAACTTCCAGTTGTGTATTCTATGAAGTTAGACCCACAGGTCAGTCCAGTAGTCATACCAGCAAGAAAAGTTTCAAAAGCTATGCAAGATAAAGTTAAAGCTTAGTTGGATAAAATGGTGCGGCAAGGTGTAATTTGTCCAGTTACAGAACCAACTGAATGGGTGTCGTCCATGCTAGCAGCCCACAAGAAAGGCTCAGACAAAATCAAATTTGTATTGACCCAAGAGATTTGAACAAAACATTAAAGAGACCTCATCATCCAATGCATACAGTCAAAGAGATTGCCGCCCTAATACCGAATGCCACTGTTTTCTCTGTCTTAGATGCAAAAAGTTCATTTTGGCAAGTGATGCTTGATCGGACGTCCTCATTACTTATTTATTTTATTTTTATTTATTTAAATTTGTTGACCGGGAGTGTCCGACTGGACGTAGGTCCATTTTCAGCGGAGGCCCGGGGAGAAAAGCTCCACAGTTAAAATAAACAGACAGTATATACATTAGATTACATAGTGAATAACAATTTACATAGCAATTACTTACAACATATTTACAGATGAAGAACATAATACATCAGTAGACAACTAGAATCTTTATCTGTGAAGTGCATACCAGACGTTAACAAATGTTACAGGAAGAAGAAGTTTGTGCTGTATAATAAGTACTGGCTTATGAGCATCTGAGCTTGCTATAATCAAGGTAGTTAGTGGAGTGGAAAGAAAGGTAGTGGTTGGATGGGGTGGATGATATTAGAGTGGGAGTTGCAAGGGCATAGCTAGCATGTTTTTAGCTGCGCTTTTAGTAAAGTTTTGAAGTGGGTGCATGATGGTATGGAGGTAATTGTGGGTGGGAGTGAGTTCCATAATTTGGCTATGGTGCAAGAGAATAGTGCTTCACCATCAGAGTTATTGGCTTTAGTGATCTGCAAGTGATTTTTGCTGCTGGATCTTAGTGGTCTGGTGGTGCGATAGGGTTGGAGTAGATTCTGGAGGGATGGGACATTTAGTGGATGGTTTACTAGTTTGTAGGCGAGTGAGAGTTGATACCACTGAAGGAGGTGAGGGAGTTCAAGCCAGCCCAGTTCAGCAAGTGAGAGACAGTGGTGACTACGGTAGGATGCCCCTGTGGCGAATTTGGCAATTTTGTTGTAGCAGGTCTCTAGCTTGTTTAGATCACATTGCCTTAGGTTGGTATATATTGGAGAGGCATAAAGTAGGGTGGAGATAAGGTGGGAATTTGCTACTGAAATCTTTGCTGCTTTGGTGAGAAATTGCTTATTTTTGTATAACGCTCCTAGTTTTTTGTGGACTTTTTTTATAGTCATGGATATGTGAATGTCAAATTTTAGTTTATTGTCTATTTCCACTCCTAGCAATTTGGTGTGTTCAGTTGGGTATATAGTGGTGCTGTCTTTTGCCGTGATGTTAAAGTGAGAGTTGTTTTGAGTATGTTTGGTGGGTTGGAAGATGAGTAGTTTAGTTTTGTTTGGGTTGAGTATTAATCGGGCATCGGATAACCATGTTTCAACAGAGGAAAAGGCTTCCTGTGTGACTTTTTGCAGTTTTGGTAGGGACTGGGCTGAGCAGATGATGGTCGAGTCATCTGCGTATTGTATGAGTGTGCCATGTTTGGTGGCAGAGGCTAGATTATTGGTGTAAACAGAGAAGAGTAGGGGTCCAAGGATGGATCCTTGGGGAACCCTATGGAGACAGGTAGTTGGGGAGATATGTCATTCTGCCATACAACGGATTATTTGCGGTCAGACAGGTAACCCTGAAAACAGTTGGTGACCGATTGTGAGAAGGATAGGTTATTGAGGACAGAGATAAGTTGTTTGTGTGGGACCATGTCAAATGTTTTAGATAGGTCTAGGAAAGTAGCAGAGGAGAGATAGCCATTGTTTTTATGCTGAAGGATAGTGTTAGTAAAGGAGAGTAAGGCAGTGGTGGTACTATGGTTTGGTCGGAAACCATGCTGAGTACTGGAAAGGAGGTTGTTAGGAGGTAGGGTAAGGAGGTAGTCTGAGACCTGAGAGTGTATGCATCTCTCTAGTATTTTGGAGAGTGGAGAGAGAATAGCTATGGGGCAGTAATTGGTTAGTTCTGTGGAGGGTCCGCTTTTGTGGAGGGGAATTATATGTGATACTTTCCACAGTGTGGGAACGTAACTATCAGACAGAGATCGGTTAATCAAGATGGATACTGGGTAGGCCAGAGCATCAGCTGTGATTTGTAGGTATTCACTTGGGAGGCTGTCTGCTGCTAATTTGGTGGGTTTAAGTTTAGTTAAGAGTTTTTTTATGTTGGAGGTAGGTACAGGAGAAAAAGAGAAGGCAGTGGGGAGATTACTAGTTGAAGGCGTGGGTTGGAGAGGAGAGGGGTTGTGATGTTTAGCTAGTGATAGTATGGTCTGGGTGAAGTGTGTGTTGAATGAGGTAGCAATATTTTCTGAGGAGTGACGGATGTTAGGAGGAGGGGTACTGACTTTACCTGGGTGGAGGATGGAGTTTATGGAGGACCAGAATTGTTTGGGGCTGTGTTGTGAGAAGACTAGGGCAGACTGGTAGTATTGGGATTTGTCCTGTTTTATTAGCTTTTTGACTCTATTGCGTAGTTCTAGGAATTTCTGTCTAGCTGAGGGAGTTTTGGTTTTGCGCCAATGCTCCAAGGCTTTATCCCTGTTTTTCATTTCTGACTTAGTGGTTTTCTGTAGCCATGTGGAGGGTTGTGCTTTGGTTCTGGAGAATCTTATGGGGGCATGGTAATTAAGGATGTTCAGGAAGGTAGTATTAAAAAATTCAACTGCATCATCTAGACTGAGGTACTTTAGAGGGTGCCAGTTACATTCTTTGAGAGATGAGATGAATGTGAGTGGGTTAAAGTTTAGTTTTTTACGTATTTGACGGTAGATGACAGGTTTAGCTTGGTATAGGTATTTTTTGAGTAGGAATGTTGGGGAGTGATCACTGAGGCTATC